>NW_007209346.1:0-737 GCF_000164805.1 Carlito syrichta | reverse complement strand
AACAAAGTCTCTGAGAAAAAGAACTATAGTAATAGCTTTGTATAGATTTTATGGTTAATTAAAACACATCTGAAATTGATGGTAACAAGTCCAACATGTCCACATCCAACGTGCTTGATCGCCCTTTCCTTCTTTCGCAGTCCTGGCTTTCATGGGCTGTAGCTTCGCTCTGCCAGCAATAATGTCACTATATATTTAATAGTAGCAGGACTTTTAAAACCTTTCTTCGTATATAAAGGAGCAAAATTTTACTGCCTATGTTTTTGAACTCTAAATGCTGTTGCTACTCTGCTTCATCTCTCTTTCATCATTATCACATTCTCTTACCTGGCCTTTTTTTGACATTTGAGACCAATCATATGTAACTGACAGACTGAATAAAAGATACCTCTCTCTGGAGAAGAAATTTTTGCTTTTTAAAATGTATACTGGACTTTAGTTTTTTTGTGCTACTCACTTAAATATCTATTAAAATTTGCTTCCTTTTGAACTACTTTCTTCGTGTAGTTCTATGTCAAATCTTTGGTCAACTATTCTGTAAAACAGAATGCTATGAGACTCCTTTATAGTTTTATTGTCTCTCTAGGATTAATGATCTAATTGGGTACATAATTGCCTTGGAAACATTAATTTCCACACTAATTTCCTCAGAATTTTTAATGCAAATAATATAATGTGAATGAATGTTGCCCTTTCCTGTCATTGAGACACAATGTTTTCATATTTACCATAAAAAA
>NW_007209345.1:0-515 GCF_000164805.1 Carlito syrichta | reverse complement strand
AGAATCAAGCTTTCAACGCATATATCTGTGAACAGGAGTACTCATATATAGGTAACTGCATGGAGGTTGCTAAAAATAAGGAATCTGGGTTATACAAGTCCTCAGTGCTGAAAATCTACAGGGCATCTTGCTGAGGGTTATAGAAGAATCACGGATTAGAGGCATGAATGTGGGTAATAGCAATCCTCATATACAGGAAACTACATGGCCTCTTTCTAATAAAAGAGAAGAAATCAGTTTTCGATGGTTCCTCTTTCAAAAAATCTACATGACTTCTTACTGAGGGCTAAACAAGTATCAGGGTTTCAAAACAGGTATCAAGGGAAAGAGAGTCCTCACATACAGGACACTACATGACATCCAACTGAGTATGAATAAAGAATCATTGTTGTTCGTGCCCTCAATCCAGAAAACTCCCAGGTTGTCTGCTATGGGACAAACAAAAAACAGATCTGTGAGCTCCCCAAATGTTTCAGAGCATTTAGCTTTTGAATATTACGAATAGGTCATTTCAG
>NW_007209344.1:0-460 GCF_000164805.1 Carlito syrichta | reverse complement strand
CTGAGATGGGGGTCCATGAGGAAAGGGCAAAGCTGGATTTCTAAAGGGAGATCTCAGCAGGGTAGGGAGGTTTTCTGTTGCTGGGTGAGGAGTTGTCACACACTCAGAACATGAAGCGGTCCCAGTCTCAGCTGGGAGCTCGGGAGGGATGGAGTCCAGATGTAGTTTGGTCCCCTGCTCAGATCTCCCCAGCTGAGCTCAGGGTCTTGGCCAGCTGCCTCCTCCTCTGAAACTCAAGGTCCACTTGCACATACATGGTTGTGCAGAATGGAGTCCCTCGATATGGTCACCCTGAGGTCCTCCTTTGTTGCCTACCAGGGCTCCTCCCAGTTGCAGAAGCACCTGTGATCCTTGGCCTCTGAGAAGCGTCCTAACTTCTGCTTACTCAGGAGAACCAATGCACCCCTGTCACAATAATCTTCTTCAACAGACACCACAACATTGTGGAACTCATGAATGA
>NW_007209343.1:0-675 GCF_000164805.1 Carlito syrichta | reverse complement strand
TCCAACGCACACCATAAGAAAATGACTGTCAGTGGTGGGAAACCATGGGGGTGGGGAATGGGACTAATGATAGTAAAACATCTGTCTGGAGATGGGGAGACACCTGTTATCAACAAGGGGGCCTAAATGAAGCATATTTGTATACCTAACCCTTAACTGTACCCCACAATATCAAAATATAAAATATTGATTAAAAAACAACCAAAAAAAAAAAAACCAAAGTGATAGAAATATAAACATTACTGTGTCTGGAACAAAGTCAAAACACCAGGAGCTAAATTCAGATATTGCTTGGGTTTTACACATATTTTTCAACAAAACAGGTCATCTCTTAAAAATAAACAAAGGCTCACTCAAGTCAACTATTGATTAGTTTCCTAATGATGAATTAAGGCTTACTTGGTTACCATATTTGATCAGAGTGTGTAGCATAACTTCTTTCTATATGCATTTTCTATTATTGATTTTGCAAAATATCAACAATTGCACATTTCAAAAGTTTGGGTTTATTTAGAATAAATATACATGTGTGGCTTTACCAAAGACTAGTTTTAAAAATTCCTTAAGCTCTTGGGGGGGGTGTAGGTTTCTTTGCTATGTTGAGACCATGTGTGCAACACAAATATCTCATTTAATTCTTAACGCTTTTGTTTTTAATCCTAAAGTTATGTCAGT
>NW_007209342.1:0-732 GCF_000164805.1 Carlito syrichta | reverse complement strand
AATAAGTCAAGTAGTATCAGACGACACTCATAAGTAAAGTAGTATCAGACGACACTAAATAAGTCAAGTGTATCAGACGACACTAATAAGGCAAGTAGTATCAAACGACACTACTAAGGAAAGTAGTATCAGACGACACTAAGAAGGAAGGAGTATCAGACGACACTAATAAGGCAAGTAATATCAGACGAAAATAATAAGGCAAAGAGTATCTCACGACACTAATATGGCAAATAGTATCAGATACACTCTTAAGGCAAGTTGTATCAGACGACACTAATAAGGCATGTAGTACCAGACGTCACTACTGAGGAAAGTAGTTCCAGACAACACTAACAAGGCAAGTAGTATAAGACGACACTAATAAGGCAAGTAATAATAGACGACACTAATAAGGCATGTAGTATCATAAGAACCAAATAAGGCACGTAGTATCATAAGACACTAATAAGAAAAGCAGTATCAGACGACACAAATAAGGCAAGTAGTACCATAAAACACTAATAAGTCAAGTAGTACTATAAGACACTATTAAGGCAAGTAGTATCATAAGACTCTTATTAGGCAAGTAATATCATAAGACATAATATGGCAAGTAAAATCAGACAGCACTAATAAGGCAAGTAGTATCAGACGACACGAATAAGTCAAGTAGTATCAGATGACATTAACAAGGCAAGTTGTACCATAAGAGAGTAATAAGGCAAGAGCTATCAGACGACACTAATAAGG
>NW_007209341.1:0-395 GCF_000164805.1 Carlito syrichta | reverse complement strand
AGATCCACACACACACACACACACACACACACACATACACACACACACACAATAAATATATGCAGATGTATACTAGAATAAATAAATATGCCAAATGTGAATAGGTGGGTGGATTAATTCTATTGTCAATATCCTAACTTGGGTATTTTATAGTTTCATCATACCTTACTATAATGTTACATAGTTTAATAATTGTTACCAATCACCATTACCTCTCAGTGGTAGTTTCTATGGGGTCAAGCTTAGAGTTAGCACTTTCTATGGCTTATCTCATTTAGTATTCAAAATACCCCTATGAGATAGGTCCTCTTAGCACCCCCATTCCCACACAAACAAGCCGAAGTCCACAGAGGTGACAGGACATTCCCAAGACACAGCTAGAGGACAATCAGCTG
>NW_007209340.1:0-766 GCF_000164805.1 Carlito syrichta | reverse complement strand
AAGCATTTTATGGTTCGATGTTTCCTTGCAGAACCCTGTGTGTTTATAGCTACAACACCAAATTATACAGGACTGAGGTCATACAGTAGGTGTCATGTTTTTTCACATCATGAATACTTACCCAATTCAAAATCTCAACACTATAAGAGTATTTTGATAACCAAGAATAGAGTACATCTATTCAATCTGTTAGTTGCATGAACTTCAGTGTGGTGAATAGTGTCTATATACAACACAAAAAGCACAATCCATGAAAGAAAAATTGGCAATGTAGATTTTATTAAATTAAAAGTGTCCATGTGTGCATAGTAAAACTGTATAGACTGAAACACACACACACACACACACACACACACACACACACACACACAATAAATATATGCAGATGTATACTAGAATAAATAAATATGCCAAATGTGAATAGGTGGGTGGATTAATTCTATTGTCAATATCCTAACTTGGGTATTTTATAGTTTCATCATACCTTACTATAATGTTACATAGTTTAATAATTGTTACCAATCACCATTACCTCTCAGTGGTAGTTTCTATGGGGTCAAGCTTAGAGTTAGCACTTTCTATGGCTTATCTCATTTAGTATTTAAAATACCCCTATGAGATAGGTCCTCTTAGCACCCCCATTCCCACACAAACAAGCCGAAGTCCACAGAGGTGACAGGACATTCCCAAGACACAGCTAGAGGACAATCAGCTGTGGAAGGACAAAGCACTCCCCTGATCAGCAGGGCAGTGGACCTTCCAAGGG
>NW_007209339.1:0-480 GCF_000164805.1 Carlito syrichta | reverse complement strand
GTTGGGGGAGGCTTCAAGTGTGCTCTGATTGCAGGTTGCTGGCAAGGGCAAGTAGGAAGTGGGCTGACTAGAAGCAGAGCATTTTACGTGATTGGTTTGGGGAGCACATTTTGCTGTCTTTGGTTGGTCCTGAGTTGTGAACAGGGACAAAATAGGGAGGCTGACAGTCATTAACCATAACCTGGCATTCGGTGTCAATCAGCATCAATGATGTAGTTTGACTTCCTGGACTGACGGCTTCAGAGACGGTGGATTAGAAGTCTACTGTCAAATGATCTGACCAGTGCTTATTCTCTCAGTCCCCCCATGGCAAGTGAGAGATTGTCCAATTCAGGGAAGGCTAGAAACCCCGATCTTTACCACAACGTACCACAAGTCGGTGGTTTCAAATAACTGAAATGTATTGTCTCACACTTCTGGAGGCTAGAAGTCTAAAGTCAAGGTGTCAAAAGAAAACATATACTCCCTTTGAAAGCTGTA
>NW_007209338.1:0-703 GCF_000164805.1 Carlito syrichta | reverse complement strand
CTCCAGCCTGGGCGACAGAGTGAGACTCCTACTCAAAAAGAAAGAAAGAAAAAAAAAAGAGTAACTGAGCCTTGCTTCTGATTTGAGAAACCTAAGCTTATATTTTAAAATTTATGCCAATATATGCCAAAGCAACATAAGATGATAAGCACTCACTTCATCACTCTTACTACTTCTACTCAACAGCGAACTGGAGGTTCTAGCCAAGGCAACTAAATAAGAAAAATAAATTAAAAGCATCCAGATTGGAAAGGAAGAAGTAAAATTATCTCTATTTGCAGATGGCATTACCATGTGTATAGGAAATCCTAAAAATTCCATTAAAAATTTATTAGACCTCCTAAAGGAGTTCGGCCAGACTACCAGATCAGTACACAAAATTTTCCTATCTGTACTCTAGCAATGAACATTCTGAACATGAAATTAAGACAATTCCATTGATAACAGCATCAAAAAATAAAATGCTAAGAAATGAGTTATTAAAAGACAGTAAAAGTGATATCCTGAGAACTATAAAGCATACTTGAGAGAAAGTAAAGAAGAATTTAAAAAATGGAAAGATATTCATGTCCACGGATGGAAAGACGTTTACTAAGATGGCTTCTCAACTAGACCTACAGATTTACCACATAACTATCAAAATCCTAGTTGCCTTTATGGTAGAAATTGACAAACTGATAATAAAATTCACAAAGAACTGCAA
>NW_007209337.1:0-477 GCF_000164805.1 Carlito syrichta | reverse complement strand
TTTTTCCACAGCCTTCAAGTTCAGTTGAAAATATTTACTACTAGCTGGGCTCAGTGGCTCAGCCGATAATCCCACGCTTTGGGAGGCCGAGGTGAGTGGATTGCCTGAGCCTGGGTTCGAGACCCGCCTGGGCAACTTGGAGAGACCTCATCTCTACAATAAATCAAAAATTAGCCGGGCGTGGTAGCGCTTGCCTGTAGTTCCAGCTGCTTGGAAGGCTGAGGTGGAAGGATCGCCAGAGCCCAGCAGGTCGAGGCTGCAGTGGCTGGGAGCGGCCACTGCACTCCAGTCTGGGCGACAGAGTGAGACACCAACTCAAAAAAAAAAAAAAGAATATTTACTACTGTATGTATAAAACTAGTATTTTAATACAATTTTAAGAGGAAGTTTTAATAAGTTAGTGAATTACATTCCTTAAAATATTTCAAAATGTTTATAAAGTTAATATACCAAGTCTCTTTTTAAGCAATGTATATG
>NW_007209336.1:0-774 GCF_000164805.1 Carlito syrichta | reverse complement strand
CCTGAATGAAAATATTTTAAAATAAGTTAATTGTGTAAGATTTTACTTTAACTATAATCCATCTGCTCTGGAAATAATCTTTATATTAAAAGCTCAAACTAAACTAAAGCTTTTTACAATAAATGGAAACCTTGCTGCTCTTGACAAGCTCCTTAAAAAGTAACATATATGGAAATGATTTATCTCTCAGTGGCAAGGCTTTCGAGGGAAGCGTGGAAAGGGGAACAGAGAACAATCTGAAATATGCAGTAGATAATTGAGGGAAGTGACCGAGAAAAGAAGTTTTGTTTTGTTTTGTTTGTCATTCAGTTTATATGCTTAGACAAGCTACCCTTCAGTTTAGGGGAAAATAATTCTCAGTCTGGTAAAGAGGGTCAGCAAGTTTTAGACTTGCCTAGAGATCTGCTTTACAGTGACTTGGGCAGTAAATAGGTGGGGATAAAATAGGAAGCATTTCAGAAGAGGGAAGAGTCAATGATTAGCTTCTTATCCTATGCTGGCATAAACAGCCACTTAAATACGAGTCCAGACTCTGCTCTTGAATCTATAAAGTCTTGATGGGAAAGTGGATGATAAGAAGCTTATAAAATGGCAAACCATGTTGCATTTTGCACTTACTACTTGCTGTTCTACTCCTACCCAAGAAAAGTGGCGTTGGCAGCAAATGACTCTATTACTCGCTTCTCTTTTTGCCCACCTCCCCAATAATAAAGGGACTTGGCTTCATGGAGGAGAGATGAGACATGGAAGTGACTGTCTACTGAACTAGTTCTC
>NW_007209335.1:0-707 GCF_000164805.1 Carlito syrichta | reverse complement strand
ACAACAGTTTTGACTTGTGATGAAAAAAGAGTGGGGCCTCCTAAGTAAGAGGAATTATTAGTAAAAACAGTAATAATCTTAGTATCCATGTAACAGGCTGGAACACTGGAGGGATTGGAATATAAGACCAATAAGATTTTTCCAAATAAATACAACACACCTGGAATGCTGTAATAGCCAACATAGCAACAAAAACAGTAGAGGGAGTGAGAGAAGTGTTTTTTAGAGTGAACCAAATCCTCAGCATCATGGGTAAGCACCTTGATTTCCCCCCATGTGGGTGCTCTGCACTGTCTAGTTGAAACAGCTTGACAGTAATATCTGAGTTGTGGAGTGGGAGACGATGAATGATGAGATGTCTTTGGTCGAGTTGTTGGAGGAGGAAGAGGTTGTCGAATGGTGAGACGTTTCAACTTGGTGCCAACACCTCCTCTTCATCGTCTGCATTCTCAGAATTATGGTGTGATTTATGTCTCGTCTGGCTGTAACTCAACGAGGGTTGGGGACTAGACATGTCTAATTAGACGATCCTGTATCAAAATAGGTTAGAGTAAGCCCTTGGGAAAAGCACAAGCATATTCTGTCCCACAGTGTTAAAAGGACACTGGACCCCCTTCCACTGACCTTTAAGAAGATCTTTCCATTTTACCATTGGTTTAACAGTATTCTCAGGATTCCAATGACTTATCATAACTGAATTTAATTGG
>NW_007209334.1:0-665 GCF_000164805.1 Carlito syrichta | reverse complement strand
GGGGTCATAGGCCTTCATTGAGTTTTCTTTAGCCATTGGGCTGCTCTTTGATTATGTTGGAGCTTTACAGCTAGAGTAAATTTCATTTCATATTTTGTTTGAATATAGCAAAAATAGATATTGAATTTTTTTTCTTTCTTTTGGGCTTTTAGCTTCCCAATAGACCTTGACTTTTTTTTTTTTTTCCCTGTGGACTAAGATCCACTAAGTTAATGCACATACTCAGAAATGCTAAGTGCAAAGCAACAGCATATCAATGAGCCTTAGGAGTGTTTTTACAGTAGGTACATCCTCCTTTTGGTGTTAAGGAACTCATGGGTCTCTTTTGCATGGAAGCTGATTTTCCTCAGGATTTAAGTAAACTGCCTTTCTTTGAAGCCTTAGAAATATTTGAATGTGGAAGAGTGGCTTTCTACCTGGTTCCAGTGTTGGCTTGTGCGATATTATAAAACACGTAATAATACTTTGTATGGATAAAGACAGGATATGGTTTTTCCATACTTTTAGCAGGTGGCACTTAAAGTTTTGTAGATGGAGTTGGAGCCAGGGAGTCTAGAACACCAAGCATTTTGACAGCCTAGCTTTTAAGTGCAGCAATTGGCTTTTCATAGCTGGTGACCCTTGGGACCTGTGCACTAACAGCATTGTCTGACATTGTTGCTGTA
>NW_007209333.1:0-411 GCF_000164805.1 Carlito syrichta | reverse complement strand
CGAGTGTGGAGGGTGGAGGGAGACCTTGTAGTGCATGTTGCCAAAGTTGTGGGACAGACGTGCCCAGTGGCCACCTTTGAAACCTCCCACAAACGACAAGACGGAAAGTGAGTTTTCCTGTCCCATCCCGGAGGATGACTCCTCGGACAGGGTATCAGGGGTGGTGGTGATGGCGCTGGTGGTGATTATTATTATTTGGAGTTGGAATGCTGCTCTGTTTCCCAGGCCAGAAAGCAGGGACACACTCACAGCCACTGCAAACTTCACCTGCCTTGCTCAGGCAATCATCTCACCTCAGTTCCCCAAGTGACTGGAACCACAGATCTGCACCACCACACCCAGCTAATCCTTCAATTTGTTTTTTATGTCGAGATGATGTCTTGCCCAGTGTCCCGGGCTGGTCACAAACCG
>NW_007209332.1:0-724 GCF_000164805.1 Carlito syrichta | reverse complement strand
CCTGAGCCCGCGGGTTCGAGACCCATCTGGGCAGCGAGACCTCATCTCTACAATAAATCAAAAATCAGCTGGGTGTGGTATCGCATGCCTATAATTCCAGCTACTGGGAAGGCCGAGGCGGAAGGATTGCCGGAGCCCAGCAGGTGGAGGCTGCAGTGGGCAGGAGCGGTCACTGCACTCCAGTCTGGGCGACAGAGTGAGACTCCAACTCAAAAAATAAAAAAATGAAAATAAATAAATAAATAAATATTCACACTATATAAATATGAGGACTATTGCAAATAAAAGAGAAAACATGAACTCTGCTTTAATATTGAGAAGTATCAAATATGTGCATTAAATGCAATAAGTTCAATAATTTTTCGCTTCTACAATAAATGTATTTAATTTGGAGGCAGATGCACATGTTGCTTGTTTTTCCCTTTCTCCATCATGCCAACCAAGTAATCAGAATCAGAATCTCTGAGTCACAATAAGAATTACAGTCTCTTGATATTTTTAAAATTTGAATTTTTAAAAATTATCTTCACTTTTTCTTTCCACTGATACTTACTGAGCAACTGCTATGGTCCCAGGTACTATGATAAACACTGGGAAAACATTGGGGATCTAAAAAGTATATTCTTGTTCTTGTAAAGACATTGTTTACTTGTAGCAAATAAATATATTTGTTGATATACAAATAAACAAATAAATAGTACAAATTGTATTAAGTACTATGTAG
>NW_007209331.1:0-452 GCF_000164805.1 Carlito syrichta | reverse complement strand
TAATACAGCTAGCTATCTAGATAGCAAATGGGTTAAGTCAGCAGGTTGAGTCAGGTATTCAGCTAGTGAACTAAAGGGTTAAGTCATCTGGTTGAGTCAGCTAGCTAGCTAGCAAGCAAACGGGTTGAGTCAGATAGTTGAGTAGGCTAGCTAGCTAGTTAGCTAATGAGTTAAGTCAGCTGGATGTGTCAAATAGCTAGCTAGTTTGCTAACAAGTTAAGTTAGCTGGTTGTCAGCTAACTAGCTTGTGAGTTAATGAATTAAGTCAGGTATTTAAGAAAGCAAGCAAGCACGTTAGATAAGGAGTAAGCTAACTAGGTAGCTAGCTGGTTAAGTAGATGGTTAGCCAGCTGGCTAGCTAGTTAATTCACCACCTAGTTAAGTCAGCTCTCTGGCCAGCATGTCAGCTAGGTAGTTATGTAGTTAAATCAGCTGGCAAGCCAGCAGTATGT
>NW_007209330.1:0-556 GCF_000164805.1 Carlito syrichta | reverse complement strand
TTGTAGTGGTGTTCTGAGAGGGATGTGGAGGCTGTTTTGTGGGGGCTCAATTCTGTCATCCTGGCACTCTGGGAGGCTGAGGAAAAAGTATGGCCTGAGCCTTCAGGTTCAAGTCCATCCTGGACAACTTGGCGAGACCTCGTTTCTACAAGAAGCCAAAAAATGAGCTGAGCATGGTGGCACACACCTGTTGTTCTGTCCACTCACGAGGCTGTGGTGGGAGGATCGTTGGGGCCCAGCCTGTGGAGGCCATGGTGGCTGAGAGCAGGCCCCTGAGCTCTGACCTGAAGGGCGGTGTGGGACTCTGACTCAATAATAATTCCAACCACCACCACCATCACAATCACAGGCCAGGCTCAGGCGCTCAGATCTGCATCCCTGACCTTCTGAGGCCCAGGTGAGTGAACGTTCTGAGCCTGTGGTTTCAAAACCAGACTGGGAGATGGGGGCAAGACCTCATCTCGGCCATCAGAAATAAATACCAAGATTAGCCGAGAGTGGTGTTGTAGGTCTGTGAATCCAGACACTTTTGGGGCCGAGGCAGGAGGATCTGCTG
>NW_007209329.1:0-699 GCF_000164805.1 Carlito syrichta | reverse complement strand
CAAGATTCCGGTCCTTTCGATAGTTGTAATCAAGGATCTGTACCTACAATGTCGTTTGTTTCTTATGAACGTCTTCGTCCATAATCCAGTTCCCTAGGAATCAACTGGCATTTTGCAACAAAATCACTCGCTTCAGGTTACATCAAAATACCGAAATTTCCTGTGGTCAGGCAGGTGGGAATTGGGATATTGGGTTTAGAATATTCCACACTTTTACGATGTCTTGTGAAGGGGAACCTGTTAACTTGGATTACACTTCTTAGGTATTATATGGGATTCTTTCTATTGATATCCAAACAACTGGAATTCTATGTTCATCAGGAAAAATCTCAGGAATTGCTGAGATTTAAGCAGGAATTTGCGTAATGGGAGTCCTCACATACAGGAAACTACATGGTCTCTAACTATGGAAGAATAAGGAATCTGGGTTACATGAGTGCTGAAATCCCAAAAACCTACAGTGAGTCTTACTAAGGGAGAGAAAAGTATCAGGACTTTGAAGCATGAATCGGAGGAATGACAGTCCTCATATACAGGAAACTTCACAACCTCTTGCTATGGCTGAACAAGGTATCTCGGTTACACATGTCCTAGATCCTAAAAATCTACAGGGCGTCTTTCTAAGGGCTAAACAAAAATCAGGGTTTCAAAGAAGGAATCTCGGTAATGGGAGTCTTCATATACTGGAAACTACACAGC
>NW_007209328.1:0-700 GCF_000164805.1 Carlito syrichta | reverse complement strand
TGGTGGCTATGTGTTATAGCTTTACTATTATAAGAAAGAGCAAAAATGCTAGTGAGACCTTTTCCCAACATATCCAATTTGTAGGGGTCGACTCTGTCAGTCCTATAGCAAATAAAGTCAGTCCTATAGCAAATAAAATGACAAACAGTATAGCAACTGGCAAATACAAAGGCTGATAAAGCAAAACAGTGGCTTATCGGTAAGGTGTTGATTCTGTTGAGTCCTCAAACTTCTGCCATGTGTAGATCAGACAGTGTCTGGTGTGTGGCTGAAGCAAGGCCGATGGATGGATCTTATCAGTAAGGTGTTGATTCCGTTGAGTGCTCAAGTTTCTGCCATGCATAGATCAAACAGCATCCGGTATGTGGCTAAGACTGATGGATCCTCGAACTTCAGCCACACATAGACTAGCCAGCCCCGGTGTGGTTAGAGCATGGCTTGCAGAATGTGTTCTGGGGTTGTCCATTGGCTTTGGTAACTTTCCAGAGGGTCAGCTAAGGGGAGCTGTCAGATTTGTGGTGCACTCCCAGTCCTGGGAGGCAGGCTTAACTCTGCTGTAATGGATCCAGGGAACTATTATAGCTACCTTGACTGCAGTTGGGGTAGACAAAAGGACAGTAAATGGGCCCCTCCAGAGAGTTTTAGAGGCTGTCCATTCCATTCTTTTACCCATACCATATCACCTGGCTTAAAAGAAGGG
>NW_007209327.1:0-565 GCF_000164805.1 Carlito syrichta | reverse complement strand
GGGGGCACATTTGCTGCGTTTGTATGAGAGATGGCAACACTTTTTATCACATTGAGCTATTATTATGATTTACTTGATTGTATCTCCCAGAGCATGTGTTCCTTGAGGGTAGAAGTGAGGGTGTTTTTTTTAATTCCTAATATGGATTTCATAGGACCTAGAATAGTGTTTGATACAAAGTGGAACACCGGCACATGTCAGTTTCATGAATAATTCCATATGCTACTGAATTCATCCAGAGGTAATCAACCAACTGGGTGCCACAAGAATGTTTCATCTCCACAGTGACATATGTCTTACGCTGGTTTTTAAGGTTCATATTCATGTAGGACATAGGCAGTCATTTAATTTCAAGTCCTAAAATCTTTAAACTTGAAGTAATTTGTTTTCTAAAATACAGCTGACTTTTTGAAAATTCACATTAAACTCCGAATATATGCCAATAGGCCAAGATCACGCTGGTTTTTAAGGTTCATATTCATGTAGGACATAGGCAGTCATTTAATTTCAAGTCCTAAAATCTTTAAACTTGAAGTAATTTGTTTTCTAAAATACAGCTGACTTT
>NW_007209326.1:0-688 GCF_000164805.1 Carlito syrichta | reverse complement strand
ATAAGGCAAGTA
The DNA here is from genome assembly GCF_000164805.1 of Carlito syrichta. Lineage (NCBI taxonomy): Eukaryota > Metazoa > Chordata > Mammalia > Primates > Tarsiidae > Carlito > Carlito syrichta. Next base: position 676 of record NW_007209326.1, on the reverse strand, counting down.
GTATCATAGACACTTATAAGGAAAGTTGTTTCAGACGACAATAATAAGGCATTTAGAATTATGAGACACTAATAAGGCAAGTAGTATCATAAGACAGTAATAAGGCAAATAGTATCAGACGACACTCATAAGGCAAATAGTATCAGACGACAGTAATAAGGCAAGTAGTATCAGACAACACTAATAAGGCAAGTAGTATTATAAGACAAGAATAAGGCAAGTAGTGTCATAAGACACTAATAAAGCAAGTAGTATATTAAGACACTAATAAGGCAAGTCGTATCATAAGACATGAGTGAAGCAAAAAGTATCATAAGACACGAACAAGGTAAGTAGTATCATAAAACAGTAACAAGGCAAGTATTATCAGACGACACAAAGAAGTCAACTAGTATCATAAGTCATTAATAAAGCAAGTAGTATCATAAGACACTAATAAGGCAAGTAGTATCAGAAGACACTAATAAGAAAAGTAGTATCATAAGACACTATTAAGGCAAGTAGTAACAAAGGACACTAATAATGCAAGTAGTATCAAACAACGCGAATAAGGCAAATAGTATCAGAAGACACTAACAAGGTAAAAAGTATCATAAGACACAAATAAGGGAAGTAGTATCGTAAGACATAAAAGGCAAGGAGTTCCATAAGACACATATAAGGCAAGTAGTATCAG
>NW_007209325.1:0-516 GCF_000164805.1 Carlito syrichta | reverse complement strand
AAGTAGTATATTAAGGCACTAATAAGGCAAGTCGTATCATAAGACATGAGTGAAGCAAAAAGTATCATAAGACACGAACAAGGTAAGTAGTATCATAAAACAGTAACAAGGCAAGTATTATCAGACGACACAAAGAAGTCAACTAGTATCATAAGTCATTAATAAAGCAAGTAGTATCATAAGACATTAATAAGGCAAGTAGTATCAGAAGACACTAATAAGAAAAGTAGTATCATAAGACACTATTAAGGCAAGTAGTAACAAAGGACACTAATAATGCAAGTAGTATCAAACAACGCGAATAAGGCAAATAGTATCAGAAGACACTAACAAGGTAAAAAGTATCATAAGACACAAATAAGGGAAGTAGTATCGTAAGACACTAAAAGGCAAGGAGTTCCATAAGACACATATAAGGCAAGTAGTATCAGAAAACACTAATAAGGCATGTAGTATCAGTCGACACTAATAAGGCTTGTAGTATCAGACGACACTAATAAGACAAGCAGTATCTCT
>NW_007209324.1:0-720 GCF_000164805.1 Carlito syrichta | reverse complement strand
TTATGGTTTCATACGAATACTTTATGCAATCTACAGATCTGAGAAGAATGATGTTAACTTAATGGTTATTTACTGAATCTGTAGATTGACTAAAAGGCTAATTTTTACATTAAAAGATGTAAGTAAAGTCAGGGAAAGAAGCATGTCAAATTGTCATTGATGACAGCAGCCTCAGAACTTTGACATCATAATGGGAGGTACCTTGACTGCTGATCAATCCTTAGGCTTCAAGTACTTGTGGACAGTGCTCTGTCAATTGCGTTAGACATGGTGGATTTCATTCCCAACAAGTAAAGATAACCATATGTTCACATCTTTCCAAAAATTTATCCAAGGATAAGTGACCATTCAAGAATCCTGTAAATGAGGTAGTCTTGTTTGTTTGTTTGTTTTAAAGCAGTGTTTATTGAGAGGACCGAGAGTATCCCAAACTGAGAGGGTACTTCTGGGGGTTGCCCAAGAATAGTCTTTTATTAGTATGGTCATGGAGTCATGTTGAGGCTTGGTTATAGAACAACCAAACAGTATTTTAGCACTTTCTTTAGTTTAGAAACTTTTGGATGTTTTTAGTATTGTGCAATAGGGTTTGACCAGTGTTTCATACAGGATGTGAACATTGCTTTTGCTAAGATCAAAATCAATTTCCCAGAATTTTCAATTATCTAAATTTTTTTACTAATGGAGAGTCCAAATACTTACTACTGTGCAAATCTCCCTGTT
>NW_007209323.1:0-493 GCF_000164805.1 Carlito syrichta | reverse complement strand
TCAGGGAAAACATCTTGAAACAACAAATATGGTTGGTGAAAACTGGAAAAGCCCAGGTCTCCTATCTTAGTCCTCTGCATTTATTTTTTAAAATCAAACTCTAGGAATATTTTTAATTATTACTACTTAATTTCATCATGCTGTTTTTCCCCCTTTTCCAGATGGCTAAGTTTTATTAAACTTACATTTTGAAATTTTGTTTTGCATTTGCAGGAGAATATGGAAAACATTTTCCTCAAACATCTGAAGTACTGCACATATTATTAGCTGGGCAGGTGAGAAATAACTCTCAAGAAAAGATCAAGTTATAATTTAGGTTTTATTCATGTTATTTCCACTGAGTTTTTCCTCTTAGTGGGAGAATGGAGTGTTGCAAGAGTCTGTGGCACCGTGGCTGGGGTCACTGCTGTGTACTTCATACATAATTTGCACACTATCCTAGTGAATCCACATACAGGAGTTTCCTTGTACAAATTGAAGAGTCCATTCATTC
>NW_007209322.1:0-700 GCF_000164805.1 Carlito syrichta | reverse complement strand
TCTTTGATTAATGTCTTTCAATTCCCCAAACTGGCAAATTTTACACTGGTTCAATCCTGTTGGTTCCTCCTTTTCAAGATTATATTTGAGTAGTGAGTTCAGCTAGAGTTCACTCATTCATTCTTTGCACACGTAGGTGAAGTAAGTCTACAAAGGTGGACAATACGATCCCTATATTTTAGGGAGTAATAAATCAGAAATGATATCCCTTGAAGCAAAATGTGCAAATATGACTGATGACCCAGAATTTAAAATTATGTTATTCTCTGCAACTTTCTGTCACCATTAATTGTTACTCAGTTACTCACCCATAGGGTGGTTATCTCATGTCATTAATTTATTCAGAAAAGCTCAAGATAGGTATTAATGAATATTTGATATTAAAGTACTAAATGTCAGATAGTTCATGTTTCATACATAGATAAGCACTGGGTTTGGTAGAGAGATCTGAGTTGATAACACATTTAGTTAACCTTCTCAGAACAACCTGGAAATTCAGTTTTCTTTCAAGTGATTCACATTTGACAGTATGTTACTCATAGGACTGGATTTAACTACAGGTCTATATTACTGTGGAAGATGTTTGGCAATTTAGGAGAGAATATATTATGATAGTTATGAATATGGGCTTTCTAAAACTTAAAACATGTGTCTGACACTGTCTAGTTCTGACACTGTGGGAATCCAAACAAGTTAATAA
>NW_007209321.1:0-722 GCF_000164805.1 Carlito syrichta | reverse complement strand
CCTTAATTTTCCTGTAAAGGCCTCACAACAATCTATTTTCATCAACATATTCAAAAGTGGATTTTTCCTTCAGGAAAATGCAAAGGATGCTGAATATTAAAACAATAGCATGCTTCACACACACCAAAGTTTAAAATACTAGTGTTGGTGGGACACGAGGAAGCAGAGCCCCTCACAGCCGGCTGGAGATACTCCACACTGGAGAAAGTCCAGCCCACTGCCATATGGAACATGTGCCACTGGTGGCCCAGCCACATGTCACACGTCACGCCGGAGGAGCCAGTGTGTCCGTCCACAGCAAGCAGAGAGAATGAAACTGTGTGATCACAGAGTGAAGTTCCAGGAGCCATCCCTGTGAAGGGCATATCTGCTGAAACCAGGGGGAGGAATCCATGCGTCTACATGGACAGATCTTAGTAGGGAACAAGCAGATGGCAGAGAACATAGGGAGCACACACATGGATACCCTCTGTGACTGTTGACCACAGTCAGGTGTGGCCCATGGAGTGTGCTTCTTGAGCCTCCCCTGAAGACACAGGTCCACAGCAGGTCAGCATCCGTGAACCCAGCTGGTGATGCCCTTTGTTTTCCCACTTATTCTGCTTTCCATGGGTTTGACTGTGATGTGAAAGTCTTGATCTGTGTCACATTGAGCCGAACTTCCACCCTGCAGGGAGAGATCGGCAGGTGGGGCAGGCCACACTGGCTGGTGTGGGGGTGAA
>NW_007209320.1:0-713 GCF_000164805.1 Carlito syrichta | reverse complement strand
TCAGAGCAACGTCTGGAGCTCACTCTGCTATTTAATCATGTCCTGTAGGATGTGAGAAGGAGGAGTGTGCTGGAACGTACACGAGCCAGAGTCCAGCTTCTGATTGCACCACTTACTGGCTATAAGATGTCAGGAAAGGGCATCAGCAATCTAGGTCTGTTTCCTCTTGTGTAGAATGAGGTAGTTAGCTCTCTGTGAGCCCTAGGGGTTCTGCCAACTCCTATGATTCTAAATCTGTGCAGTGTTCAAAATAATACTAGAGGAAAGACAGTGGTTAATTAAACTTTGTAACACTTACTATCTGTCAGGCATGTTTAATTACATTATCAATATTTAATCATGTAATTCTCCAACAATCCTTTGATGTAGGTTCCACTTCGATCCTCATTACAGGCTGAATAAACAGGCACAGGGATATGCTATAACTTGCCCATGGTCGCATACCACCTACCTACTTAGGGGTAGAATTGGAACGTGGGCAATTTGGCCTTGGGGTTACATATACTCTACATGCTTCTCATCTGCCTAAAATCTAGAAACACAGACACCAAAAAGGTGCAACATCTCAATTTTATCACTAGAAGACCAACTGAATCCATCTTAGTGAGGCAGATAGCACAGAAACTCAGTGAGTGGGGTCAGCAGTTCTTACAAAGCTCCGATAAACTAAGTTGCTTTGAGATTGCAGGCTTGGGCTAAAGCCAAGTGTTCTC
>NW_007209319.1:0-442 GCF_000164805.1 Carlito syrichta | reverse complement strand
CAGCTCCCTTATCTTCCTCAAGCTTTACTGCTTCCAGAATTCCTTAGATAACTCTAGCTCACTAATTGTCAGTCAGGAATTTTTTTTTTTTCCTTTTTTGAGTTGGAGTCTCACTCTATCACCCAGGCTGGAGGGCAGTGGCATACTCACACTCACCAAAACCTCCACCTGCTGGGCTTAGTCAATCCTTCTGCTTCAGCCTTCCAAGTAGCTGGAACTCTACAAGTTTATGCCACCATGCCCGGCTAATTTTTTTTTTTTATTGTAATGATGAGGTCTCACCAAGTTGCCTAGGCTTCTCTCGAACCCATGGACTCAGGCAATCCTCTCACCCCGGCCCCCAAAGTGCTGGCATTATAGGTGTAAGCCACCATGCCTGGCTCAGGAAATCTTGTAATGCACCTCCAGTCTCTGCCCTGCCCCCTTGGAAACATCCTGCCAG
>NW_007209318.1:0-665 GCF_000164805.1 Carlito syrichta | reverse complement strand
TCCACATAACAGATAAAGAAGGAAAATCAAAGCATCTCCTGACTCTGGAGAGCTGTCTTTTGGGGCTCCAACACCTGTGAAGACACTTACCTGCTACTCTGCCAATCTGCATGGTGCTTCATTTACATATCAAGAAACTCTGCTCCCTTATCTTCCTCAAGCTTTACTGCTTCCAGAATTCCTTAGATAACTCTAGCTCACTAATTGTCAGTCAGGAATTTTTTTTTTTCCTTTTTTGAGTTGGAGTCTCACTCTATCACCCAGGCTGGAGGGCAGTGGCATACTCACACTCACCAAAACCTCCACCTGCTGGGCTTAGTCAATCCTTCTGCTTCAGCCTTCCAAGTAGCTGGAACTCTACAAGTTTATGCCACCATGCCCGGCTAATTTTTTTTTTTTTTATTGTAATGATGAGGTCTCACCAAGTTGCCTAGGCTTCTCTCGAACCCATGGACTCAGGCAATCCTCTCACCCCGGCCCCCAAAGTGCTGGCATTATAGGTGTAAGCCACCATGCCTGGCTCAGGAAATCTTTTAATGCACCTCCAGTCTCTGCCCTGCCCCCTTGGAAACATCCTGCCAGCCTGGACCAAGCCAGTATACATCTCACATATATTGATTTACGGTTTCTTATAATGTGTGTCCTCCTAAATTGTATACAGCCAA
>NW_007209317.1:0-424 GCF_000164805.1 Carlito syrichta | reverse complement strand
CTTCCTAGTTTCTTCTTGTCTCTCCTCAATTCTTTTTAATCTCTCCATTAATGGCTTGATATATAGGTTTGTAGTTTGAGACCCTTCATTCTGGGGGCTCTTCATTGTTTGCATTCCGAAGTCAGTTTTCTCAGTGTCTGCCCTCCCAGGGGTCTGGAAGAGACCCATACTCCTCTTTTGGTTTTTCTTCATTTGTGTAGATTTTTCTCTCTCTCCCCCCTTCCCTCCCCTTCTGTGGACTGCAGGCTGTACTTTTTACAGTTTTGTGGTTTAATGGGGGGGAAGCTGTGGTTCAGAATGTATATGCAGATTCCAGCATACACTAACAGGTGTATGAGTACACTGGAACCTATTTACCTCTGGCTTACAATCTGTCCATGCAGCAGTATGTGGGCTTGGTCCCTAGAATAAAAGGGGGTATGAA
>NW_007209316.1:0-488 GCF_000164805.1 Carlito syrichta | reverse complement strand
AAAATTTTTTAGACCCAATCCTGAATGGTAATCATTTTTAAAGTAAAATAAAATAAAAATAGAATAAACAAAGTCAGTTGTGTGTTTTTACAACTTTTCATTTATTTATTTATTTAAATACTTATTATAATTTTTTTTTAATGTGGGGTACAATTCAGAGTTAGATACACAAACGTTGATTTGGCAGGGTCCCTTGTTGATGAGTTATACCTCTACCTTCCTTAGCAGTATCCCTCCACTTCCAATCTCAACCCTCTGCATAAAAAGTTTTTCACTACTGCTAATCACTTTCTTACAGTACTATAAGCGATCAAGTTCAGCTCATGAGTGAGAACATATGAAACTCTGTTCTTTGGTTCTGTGATAAATCACTGAATATTACCAACCTCATATCCATCAAATGTTCTGCAAAATCCTTCTATCTGTCCTTTTTTATGGCTGCATAATATTCCACAGTGTATATACCTCATTTATTTTATCCATTCCAG
>NW_007209315.1:0-750 GCF_000164805.1 Carlito syrichta | reverse complement strand
TAGTCAAGAGCTCAAAAAGTGTTTGTCAGCATGGATCATGGATAAGATGGCTTAATGAGTTGCACCTGGTCTTTGTGAGACCCCTGCCCCTTTCCCAAAGGATTGTGCCTTTGGAACAGGAATGTAGGAAAGTAGCAAGAATGTTCATATTGAAATGAATAAAATATGAAATACCTAATCTAAATAAACTATAATAAACTGTATTAGCTAGCTTGACATGAGTAACTCGATTTTGTAACAGATCTTCCACGTTAACCTGGGAATAACCCCCTTATGCAACCTTCCCGTAATCATCCTGCACACCCATATTCCTGTACCCTTTGGAGGTTGGAATCTCCCTAGTGACTTCTGTAACTATCTGTACTGCTTACTAACCAAATGTATTGCCAAGAATTATCAATCAAACTGTACAGCTTATGTAATTTATGCCTTTAAATGCCCACTACTACCTCTGTTTGGGGCCAGGAGTTATTTGGGACACTCATCCACTCTCGGTCACCGGTGTCAATAAAGGACTCATAATCTGACCTTTTCTGTGTGTTGCCATCATTTCTCACAATCCAGCTATAACATTTGAAGAACCCAGCAAGAAGTTGTCACCAACCTCAGAAGATGGCCTCGCTCCAGCTCTCCCAGGTTCAGCGAAGGAGTTATGGGGAGGCGGCCCCTGAGTCATTCTAGAGCCCCATAGCTTCTCATCTAACTTGGAGGGAGAAGGAGCGACCACTGATTTACTCCCACCTCAAAAAT
>NW_007209314.1:0-604 GCF_000164805.1 Carlito syrichta | reverse complement strand
AAATCAATGTGATATTTTCCAAAAAAGAAAAACCCAATCATGGAAGCACCCCATTATGGGAAGAGACCCAGAAACTGGGGGCAATCATCCCCAGAGGATGGTTAGTAAACTGGGATACCCATAACAGAGGAATCCCCAATCACTGAAAGCACTCAAAATGGAGGAGATCCAGTCACCGAGCCACCTATAACAGAGTAGGTTCATCACTGGAGCTCCCATCACAGATTCAATCTCCTCACAAGGCCATACCTCACAGAGAAGGAGTAGTACGTGTGACATCCAAAACTGAGAAGGGCAAGTCACTAGGCTACCCATTATTGAGGAGGAGGAGTCAGTCATTGGGACACCTTCACAAAATAGGGCTAGTCACTGTGGAAATCATTATGGTGAAGGGCCAGTAACAGGGGCACCAATCACAGAGGAGATCCAGTAACTGGGGCACAATTTACAAAGGAGGCCCAGTCATCAGGACGCCCATCACAATGGAAGGCCAATCACTTGGGCACCCATTATACAATAGACCCATTAATTGGGACACCAATAAAAGAAGATGGCTAGTCACTAGGGTAACCATTTTGGAGAAGTGTCATTGACTCGGCCAATC
>NW_007209313.1:0-451 GCF_000164805.1 Carlito syrichta | reverse complement strand
GGTTTGTCATTTGGAAGCCCAACACAGAAGGTGGCAAGGCTCTGGGTGCCTATCACAGAGGGTTGCCCATCATGAACCGCATATTATAAAAGCAGACCAACCACTGAGGCTGCCATCACAGAGGACATCCAGTTCCTGGGATAACCATCCCAGAGGACAGATGAGGGCCAGTCACTGGGGCAACAATTATAGAGTACAGACAGTGACTAGGACTGATCATAAAGGAGGGCCAGTCACTGCGACTCACATTATGGAGGAGGGCCAGTCACTGGGACAAACTTCACAGATGAAGACTTGTCATTGGTGTAGTCATTATGCAGGAGGGCCAGTCACTTTTGCACCACTCACACAGAAAGCCCAGTCACTAGTGCCCCAATAATGGAAGAGGGTCTGTCACTGATTTACCCATTATAAAGGAGGCCCAGTCACTGGTGCACCAATTAGGGAAGAA
>NW_007209312.1:0-340 GCF_000164805.1 Carlito syrichta | reverse complement strand
CCGCCTGTGCACCTCAGCAAGACTTAGAATATACTGATCATCCCAAATGAGTCAGACGTGGTGGTACTCGCCTGTCCTTCCGGCTCCATGCAAGGTAGTAGTAAGTCTTGCCAGAGCCTGGTGTGTTGAGGCTGCAGTGGCCGGGAGCAAGCCACCGCCATCCAGCTTGGGTGATGGAGTGAGACTCCAACTCAAAGAAAAAAATGAAAAAAGGAAAAAAAAGAAGATCCATTTGTGTATGGAGTTGGGATCATCGTGAACAGACAGAGATCATTTGGGAAGACCCCAAATTTCGGCCCAGAGTTCCCGAAAGATGGTGAATCTGAAGAAAATCAGGCTG
>NW_007209311.1:0-656 GCF_000164805.1 Carlito syrichta | reverse complement strand
TTTGACTGTGTTTGCAAGTAAACAAAGCATATCACAAGGAGGTAAAGAGTACAGTTGTAAGATCTATGCAGATGCACAAATGTTTCTATGGTGCGGGCACAGATAATGTTAGCTTAAGATTGCACTTTACATCTTAACACTAACAGCGCAGACTGGAAGCCTAAGGTTTTAGATGGTTGCAACAGTCTAATTACTGTGTTTTGTAATAACTAACTTATGTCTTTACAGTTGGTGGCACCAAACATAAAAACTAATGTTCTGTTGTTTAAAATTCAGCTGGAAGCTGGGCTTGGTGGCTCAGTCTGTAATCCTGTACCTTTGGGAGGCTGAGGTGAGCGGATTGCCTGAGCCTGTGGGTTCGAGACCCACCTGAGCAGCGAGACCTCATCTCTACAATAAATCAAAAAATCAGCCGGGCGTGGTAGCGCGTGCCTGTAATTCCGGCTACTTGGAAGGCTGAGGCGGAAGGATCACCGGAGCCCCACAGGTGGAGGTTGCAGTGGCCGGGAGCAGCTACTGCACTCCAGTCTGGGCGAAGGAGTGAGACTCCAACTCAAAAAAATAAAATAAAATAAAATTCAGCTGTATACAAGCAGTGACACTACTTTCTGATACTACTTCTGGGCAAATTAAAAACAATAGCAACAAGTTGAAGT
>NW_007209310.1:0-615 GCF_000164805.1 Carlito syrichta | reverse complement strand
AATAAATTTGCAAATACAATCTGCGAACAATGAGGGTCAACAGTATCTAGTGTTTTTTCAAGAAAGGTTGGAGGGCTGTACTCAGCTGGGACTGCCCATTGGGTGTCAACGTTAGCCTCCCCAACATGTCTCAGGGTAATTTGACTTCCTATTGCTTATTTTTCTTAATTTTCCTCTTAAGAAAATTGATACATGTGTGCATGTGTGTGTAAACAGTTTATTTAGTTATTTGGTCATTATTCAAACATATTAAAGATCAGGAGAATTCTATGGTTTTAGTGTTGTTTAGTAGCAAAAATTTATCAAAGAAAGATCATGATTTCATACAAAATACACCTTTTTCTCAAAAACATTCTAATTGTGCTGTTTTGAACATGAAGTCATGTGTATGTGTGTGTGTGTTTGGGTGTGTGTGTGTGTGTGTGTGCATGCGCTGGGCATAGTGGTTCACACCAGTGATCCCCACAACTTGGGAGGTCAAGACAAGAGGATTACTTGACACCAGGAGTTCAATTTCATAACTGGTTAAAAAGTATACTAAGGATGGCAGTTCTTGAATATTAATATTCTGCATTGGTCCCTTAACAAATTATCAGAAAGAACATATTTAGAAAA
>NW_007209309.1:0-740 GCF_000164805.1 Carlito syrichta | reverse complement strand
AGCTTCTAGAGGTATAAGCAGATAGAAGACAAAATATTTAAGGTAAGATCTAAAGAAAATTTGGCACAAAAGAACTTTTCAAATTTTGTATTACTTAGCATTTTAACTCAGAAATCATTTTAGTTTTTAGGTACTTAAAATGAATAAGGTATAAAAAATTATAAAGGATAAATGGAAGACATTGAATTAACAGTTATCAGTTAACTATTATGTCCTAGACCATGTTTGTCAGATCCTTCACAGAGATTTTGGCACTCAGAACTCAAAATAAACCTTAATAGAGGTATCTCATTGATCTGATATCATAGACAGGTTAACAGTCTCAGGGAAGATGGGTGAATTGTGCAGAATTTTTGGTTTTTATGTAGAGGAGATAGGATTGAAATCTAAGTCTATATATTTTCATAGTTTAACATTTTTCAAAGTTTAATCTAGCATATTAGGTATTTACTAACATAAAGAAATTCACACAATTAAAGAATTTAGTCATTTTTAGTATTGCCCTGATTCCAAGCTAAACATAGCACAGAATTCCCCATCTTATTCCCACCTACCTGTTTTTAAGTATAAGTCCTTGGCAGGGGCATTTGAGAGGTGGTCAACTCTTTTTACCACTCAAGACCCACTTGTGAAATAGGAGCAGAAAACTGGATGCAGAAAACAGAGAAGATCCTTGCCTAGTTCACAACATAGTGGCTCACTGATGAAGCCAGCCAAAAAATCTCAGGCTGCTGCCCCTC
>NW_007209308.1:0-490 GCF_000164805.1 Carlito syrichta | reverse complement strand
CCATAATTTTGGCCACTTAAAAAATGTTTTTTAACATTTTTATTTTAAAGACATGGGGTACAATTCAGGATTAGGTATATAAGTGGGCATCATTCAGGTAAGGTTAGGGCCTCTTTTTGGTCTCCACTTTGTCTGGTTTGAGATTAGGTCTCCTTATTGATGTTATGTGTCTCCCTTCTCTGGCAGTTTCTGACCACTGTCAATCCCTTTCTTATAATATGATTAATGTTCAGTGTTCACTTATGAGTGAGAATATGTGGCACTTGGTTCTTTGTTTCTGTGAAAGATCACTGAGTATTATAGACTCTAAATCCAACCAAGTTACTGCAAAGTCCATAATTTTGTCCTTGTTTATGGCGGTGTTATACTCCATCATGTATATGTACCACAATTTTGTTTATTCATTGTATTTTCGATGGACAGCATTATTGGTTCCATGTTTTTTGCTATTGTGAATAGTGCTGCAATAAACGCGCGTGGGCAGGTGTCC
>NW_007209307.1:0-657 GCF_000164805.1 Carlito syrichta | reverse complement strand
AATTGAAGAGTGAGAAGATGCCATCTGATTGCAAGATGCTGCATTGTAAAGGAAGAGAAATTATGGTGGCAAAATTACTAAACCTTCTCTTCCATGTAACTCATTTTATCATGTGGATTCTGCAAGGTCTTAGCTGTTTTTTGAGTTCTCACACTGGCAATGGGGTAAGTATTTTCTTAAGTACATATATTTATGATGGAGTGGAAACCTGTGATTTGTACTTGCCATCATACTTATGTCCTTACCATGGTATCATATTATGTTTTATTTTCAAAGGATATTCACCTGAGTCTAGCACAACAGGTAAATTTTTATTTTTATGATTTTCAGCTGTGACTTCTCATTATACTGATGGTCTTTTGCCAGAGAAGAGCATAGAAGACTCACTTGCAAAGATGCCAATGGAAAATTATGGTAAATATGTCCTTAAGAACTTATGCTTACAAAAATCTTGGGTAAGTGTGCAAGAGGGTGAAGGGCAGATAGAACGCTCAGTTGCAAATAACAACTACAAATGTAATAAAGAGAAGGAAAGACTTTCTTTTTTTTTTGAGTTGGAGTCTCACTCAGTTGCCTGCTCCTGGGCCACCGCAGCCTCCACCTGCTGGGCTCCAGCAATCCTTCCACCTCAGCCTTCCAAGTAGCCGGAATTATGGG
>NW_007209306.1:0-739 GCF_000164805.1 Carlito syrichta | reverse complement strand
CCACTCTTCTGTTATTCCCTGAGAAGAATTGAAGAGTGAGAAGATGCCATCTGATTGCATGATGCTGCATTGTAAAGGAAGAGAAATTATGGTGGCAAAATTACTAAACCTTCTCTTCCATGTAACTCATTTTATCATGTGGATTCTGCAAGGTCTTAGCTGTTTTTTGAGTTCTCACACAGGCAATGGGGTAAGTATTTTCTTAAGTACATATATTTATGATGGAGTGGAAACCTGTGATTTGTACTTGCCATCATACTTATGTCCTTACCATGGTATCATATTATGTTTTATTTTCAAAGGATATTCACCTGAGTCTAGCACAACAGGTAAATTTTTATTTTTATGATTTTCAGCTGTGACTTCTCATTATACTGATGGCCTTTTGCCAGAGAAGAGCATAGAAGACTCACTTGCAAAGATGCCAATGGAAAATTATGGTAAATATGTCCTTAAGAACTTATGCTTACAAAAATCTTGGGTAAGTGTGCAAGAGGGTGAAGGGCAGATAGAATGCTCAGTTGCAAATAACAACTACAAATGTAATAAGAGAAGGAAAGACTTTCTTTTTTTTTGAGTTGGAGTCTCACTCAGTTGCCTGCTCCTGGCCACCGCAGCCTCCACCTGCTGGGCTCCAGCAATCCTTCCACCTCAGCCTTCCAAGTAGCCGGAATTATGGGCATGAGCTACCACACCAAGCTGATTTTTTGATTTATTGTAGAGATGAGGTCTCACTGCG
>NW_007209305.1:0-695 GCF_000164805.1 Carlito syrichta | reverse complement strand
CTGACACTTGCTTGCATGTCCTCGACTTTGAACAACACCCGTGCACAGTCTCAACCTCCGACAGCACTCATGCACATGACCTCAGGCTCGGATGGTAAAGGCACACATGCCCTTGGCCTCTGCTGAAAAACATCTGTGTGCCATCAGCCTCTGATGACACCTGCTTGTGCACCCTCGACCTCAACAACACTCGCATGCATGCCTTCTGCCTTGGCTGAAAGCACATGCACATGTCCTTGTCCTCCGCCAACACCCATGGGCATGCCCTTGGCTTCTGCTCTGCCTTATGCATGTGTCTTCAACCTAGGATGACACCTACTTGCACGTCCTTGAACTTTGCCAACTCTTGTGTGCACATCCTTGGCCTAGGAGATCACCAGAGTATGGAATATATGGAAACAGTTTACAAATATTCAGTTGTGGCTTTTGTTTTTGTTTTGCAGACAGGTGGCTGGTTACAAAAACGAGCTGAAGATACTCACCATACTACTTCCTCAGATCAAAGACTGACCTGAAATAAAGAAATATGAGAGCCTCAACTACATGTTTCCTATATGACCTCACTCCCCAATCCACACTGCCATTAGTTACTAGGTTCTACTTTCTTACGAAGGTCACAAGACAGCACTGCTGATTTATCCAAATAAAAACAGCTATTTAAATTCACAGTGACCAAGTTGGTAGCATGAGGGCAA
>NW_007209304.1:0-571 GCF_000164805.1 Carlito syrichta | reverse complement strand
TCAGCAAAAAGTGCTCCAAGGATTTGGGAGAAGTTGTGCTTGGTCCAGCAGTCAGACCACACTTCAGAGAGGGCCTTCAGAAAAGGATCTGAAAAATGAATCGGGAATAAAAGGGCATTGCAAGGAATTACGTGTTCCAGGACAGAAACACCACAAACCAAAGAAGGAATGACAAGTCATGAACAGTGGAAACACAACCATCTGGAAGGAAGAAGTCATTTGGTGACTGACACAAACAGGCAAAGGCTACATGCTAATCAGTGGGCTCAGAGGCCTAATATTCTACAGTTGTAGAAAAATCATCAAGGTTTTAAAGTAGCAGGACACAAGAACAGTAGTTTTTCTTTAATGTTTTGGGTTTTGTTTTTTGTTTCCTGGTAGCAAACAAAATGCCTATAAGCATGAGAGGCAAAAACATAAGGAGACCTTATGAGAGTGATTAGGATCCGGGCTATAATGATGGATTTACAAATAAATATTGAACTCAGTGGCTGACTGGCTTGAGTTTTTAGCATGTAACAAAATGAGGCATACAAATCATAGGAAAAATGGGGGAAGACAGGGATGAAAG
>NW_007209303.1:0-452 GCF_000164805.1 Carlito syrichta | reverse complement strand
CATTTCTCTGAATCCAGAGCTGGGCTAGCCCAGGAACGGTGGCCTCATTCAAACTGCAGCTCTCATCCTCAAACGTTTTATACTTTTACCCAAAAAGCTGGGACCAGCCCAGGGCCACCAGTCAGATTTTATCTCCATGATTAAGGCTGCCATCCTAGTCACACGATATATCAGAATGATTTAAAACATCCAAATGGTGTCAAATAATTAGCAGATGAAACTCACAGATTCCAACTATGTAACTATGAGACTAAATGAGCCATTTATGGATTTGAGAAAGAGGAGACTAAAATGTTTTATAGTATAGTTTAAAAAAAAATCATTGAATGAGCCCCTCACGTTAAACATTTCCTCATGTTAGAACAGGGTGGATGACACAGGAGTCATAAATCCAATTGATGAGTATTAAAATCACTTTAGTTTGCCACCTTAAAAGGAATTCAATAAAGTCA
>NW_007209302.1:0-525 GCF_000164805.1 Carlito syrichta | reverse complement strand
CTAGCCTACTCAATGAGCTGACTAAACCTGTTTCCTAATTTACTAGCTAGCAGACAGCCAGCTGACTAAATACGTTAGTTAACTAGCTAACTGCCTGACTCAACCTGCTAACTTAACCCGTTAGTTAACTAGCTAGCTGTCTTAAACAGCTGACAAAATTAGAAAACTGACTTAGCTAGCTGACTTAACTGGCAGACTTAACTAGTTAGCTAGCAAACTTACTTATGTGAATTGAACAGTTAGCTTACTATTTAACTAGCTGTATAAGAAGTTGACTTAATTAGCCAACTAGTCGGGAACAGATTTAAGTAGCTGACTTAAGTAGTTAGCTAACAAGTGAGCTAGCTGATTTTGCTAGCTGACTTAGCTAGCTAGCTGACAGCTAACTGACAACTAGTTGGCTTACAAGATAGCTAGCTGTCTTAACCAGTTGATTAATGAGTTAGCTAACTGTTTCATCTAGTTGGTAAACGAGATAACTAGCTGAATTAATTAGTTGGTTAAGGAGTTACCCAGGTGACTTAG
>NW_007209301.1:0-560 GCF_000164805.1 Carlito syrichta | reverse complement strand
CGACTAGTTAGCTGGCTATCTGACTTAACTAGCTAACTGACTAGCCAGCTGTCTACCTAGCTGACAACTAGATAGATGGCAAGCTAGCTGATTTAACTAGCTTAGGAGGCAGTTGACTGGCTACCAGGATAGCCAGCTGACTTAATTAGCTAGCTACCTGGTTGGTTTGATGAATAGTCAGATGGCTTAACTAGCTAGCCGCCTGGCAGGCTAGCTGTCTAGGCAGACATCAAGCTTGCTTGCTGGCTGGCAAGCTGGTTAGCAAGGCAGTTTAAATAACCAGTCCACTGGCTAGACAGTCGGATAGCCAGCTGGGTTAACTAGCCAGCCACCCTGCTCATCAGCTGGCTAGCCAGCGGGTTTAACTAGCTGACTACCTACCTGACCAGCCTACTCACCAGGCGGCTTAACTTGCTAGACATCTAGCTAGCCAGCCGGCTAACCAGCTGACTTAACTAGATAGGCATCTGGCTAGCCAGCTGGCTTTACTTGCTAGCTACCTAGCTTGACATCTGACTAAAAAGCTCACTTTAGCTTTGCTGAATTACCTAGCTAATCGG
>NW_007209300.1:0-519 GCF_000164805.1 Carlito syrichta | reverse complement strand
GGGGCACATTTCACACCCTCGAGAGGAGAGCCAGCAGGAACCCAGCCAGGGAGACTTGTATATCTTGCACCATAGCGGGGGCAGTCATTTGGTGGGGCTTGGGGTAGAAAGGTGCCGAGCTTGGGGGACCTTCCCATGAGGGGAGGGGCAAAGACTGAAGGCAGAAGGTTTGCAGGAGAATTTATTTATTTATTTATTTATTTATTTATTTCCTTTCCTTTCCTTTCCTCACTAGTTTGCCCAAACTGCTCTCAAACCACCCATATCGAGCCATCCACTCAGCCTGGGTCTTCCAAACTGCTGCATTCAAAGACTTTCCATTTTCGACATCCTGGTCTCCTGCATGGGCTTGAACTCTGGGCCAACGTCAATTCTCCCACCGAGGTAGGCCTTCAACAAAAGTTTTCTGGGTTTTGATTGAGTTTGAGGTTGGGGCTTGCTATGGTGTCCAACCTGGTCTGGATCTACTGGGCTCTGGACTTCTTCCCATCTCTGCCTTCCCAAGTGCTGGGAAGACTG
>NW_007209299.1:0-461 GCF_000164805.1 Carlito syrichta | reverse complement strand
CCTGAGACGCCAAGTTCCAGACCAGCTGGGCACCATCTAGAGACTTCGTCTCTCCAAGAAACCTAAAAACAAAGACAAATGTGGTGGCACACTCCTGTCATTCTGGCCACTCAGGAGGCCATGGCAGGAGGATTGCCATATCCTAGCCAGTGGAAACTACAGTGGCCAAGAGTGTACCTCTGCACCACGGACTGGACAAAGGAGGTGGGATCCTACTCAGAATAATAATACCAACCACCATCCACCACCAAAAACACAGGCTGGGCCCAGGGGCTCAGGCTGGCATCTCTGCTTTTTGGAGGATCAGGCTAGTGGACTGCCTGAGCCTTCGAGTTCAACAGCAGCCAGGGACACCTGGAGATACCTTGTCTCGGAAATCAAAAAGAAATTGAAAAATTAGCTGGGTGTGGTGGTGCAGACCTGTGGTTCCAGCCACTCGGGGGGGCTGAGTTGGGAGGATA
>NW_007209298.1:0-604 GCF_000164805.1 Carlito syrichta | reverse complement strand
CAGAAAAGGCCGGATTCGGTGGCTCAACCTGTAATCCCACGCTTTGGGAGGCTGAGGTGAGTAGATTGCCTGAGCCCGCGGGTTCGAGACCAGCCTGGGCAACTTGGCGAGACCTCATCTCTACAATAAAAATCGAAAATTAGCTAGGCATGGTAGTGCACGCCTGTAGTTCCAGCTACTTGGAAGGCTGAGGCGGAAGGATCGCCGGAGCCCAGCAGGTCGAGGATGCGGTGGCCGGGAGCATGCCACTGCCCTCCAACCTGGGCGACAGAGTGAGACTCCAGCTCAAAAAAAAAAAAATTGTAAGAGAAATGTATAGGGGAATACAGGACACTGTGCAGGATCAATAGGTTATATGTTTTGTAATAGGTTAGGATCTTGCCTAGGTTTCTGGATATTCTTTTCCATCTGTAAGAAAAACCAACAATTTCAAGTAGACAACAAGCAATTTTACTTGAAGATTCTGATAAGCTACTTTTACATATGGCAAAATATGAGCAATATTTAAATTATGGAAACTCTTTTCAAGCTGCTCATTTAACAGAGTTATAAAAAAAAAATAATTTATAAATGGAAGCTAGAATTGAACCCAAAAGTTTGTATG
>NW_007209297.1:0-668 GCF_000164805.1 Carlito syrichta | reverse complement strand
TGATCAGAATTGCATTAAACTGAAATGAGATACTTGTTAATAATTGGTATTTAAAGAATGTTCATGCTTGTTTGCCACTTAGATGCCAGTGGGGACATTGTGTCGACCCTGTTTCCAGCTGCATTCTCTTGGTCCCCAGGACAGTGGATCACAACAAGGTAGTTCTGGATTGAATTACACATCATTTTTCTGAATGAAATTAGCTCTCACTGTTGCTACCCTCAGCCCTTCCCCCTTACTCCCCAACTTCTCTGAAACTCAGAACATTTCCCAAGTGATATAATCTTGGTCTTCAACCTACTTTGGAGATAACTGATTCATTCTCAGGAGCTTTATGCTATCCAGGATTGTAGATGTATTCAAATTCAGACTCTAGGTCAAGGACCATTCTGGATTTTGGAGAGAGAAGCTGTATTATTATTTTTATTATTATTATTGTTGTTGTTGTTATTTTATAGTAAGTGTTGGCTTCCCTAGTCAGAACTTTCATGTTGATAAATAAAGCCATATGAGCTCTGGGGTAGATTATGAAAGCCTCCAAACCAAGAATAAGATGCAATCCATTTAGTCAATAGGTAGTAATGAGAACTGAGACCTATGTCTTTGGAGAATAATGTATCTCTGAGTCACACAATTTTGAGAAAATATTCTTATGTTTGTGCAGCCAC
>NW_007209296.1:0-344 GCF_000164805.1 Carlito syrichta | reverse complement strand
ACTTATAGGCATTGGTCGAGCGCTGTAAGTGGTTAATAGTTCTCAAATTTTAAATTAGACAGACAATGAGACTTCAGGAACTTTTTGCCCATACTTCATTCCATTTATACCCTTTACATTATAGGGAAGAGACATTCTCGCTCAAATAGGCATGCTTTTATGTAGCCCTAATGACAAAATTTCAGCAAAAATGCTACAAATGAGCTATGATCCCTTCAAGTGACTTAGTAAAGATGGACAGAGAATGCAGGAACCTGTCCAAGTTAATGAAAATGCAAACCGAGCTGATATTGGCTAGGCAAATTTATTCTAGGGGACACTGTTCCTAAAACTTCTGATCCTAT
>NW_007209295.1:0-508 GCF_000164805.1 Carlito syrichta | reverse complement strand
TTTTTTCTAGGTCTAAGAAGAATTTGCTGGTAATTTGATGGGGCATTGCATTGAATTTGTAGATTGCCTTAGGTGAGGTGGACATCTTCACAATGTTGATTCTTCCAATCCATGAGCATGGGATATTTTTCCACTTGTTTATGTTATCTTTGATTTCTTTGAGCAGTGTTTTGTAGTTATCATTGTAAAGGTCTTTCATGTCTCTGTTTAGGAAGATGCCAAGGTCTTTAATTTTTATTTTTGTGGCTATTGTGAATGGAATTGTGCTTTTTATTTGAGTTTCTGTTTGTTTATTATTGGTGTAAAGAAATGCGATTGTCTTTTGCACATTTATTTTGTATCCTGAGACTTTGCCAAGGGCCTTTATCGTGTAAGGAGGTTTCTGACAGATTCTCTTGGGTTTTCAAGGTACACAATCATATCGTCTGCAAAGAGAGATAATTTGACTTCCTCTTTTCCTATTTGGATACCCCTGATTGCCTTCTCTTCTCTGATTGCTCAAGCCAGG
>NW_007209294.1:0-715 GCF_000164805.1 Carlito syrichta | reverse complement strand
TTTCTATGAGAAATGAAACAGTGAAACTAAGCTTTAAAAATCCTCTCTAAATCTGCCTTTTCAAAACTTTACTTTGGGAGGATGAGATAACGCAGGGCATTGTCATAGTGTCCCCTTGGCTGTGAACAAGGAGTACATAAATCTCAGCGGATAATAACCAAAAGCAGAGAAAGTGATTTAATGATGTCAAGAAGGCACCAACTGGATATTATCCACCTTGCTAAACCTCAATACAATCGAGTATATTTACAAAGCAAGAGTGAACAAGAGCCACATAGGAAGATCCAAGCTGGTAAAGATCAAAGCTAAGGGTACAATGAAGTTTCTACAGAAGTCTGAAATATTCTAATTAAAACCGCTGGACCAGCGTTTGAAAGACTCGTTGCTTATGTTATGAAGACTAAGTTCACTTAAAAAATTAAAGTCTCATGTCTACCACAATGCAGGTTTTCCAAAAACCAAATGACCACAATTCAATAGTCACTGCCTGCCGCCTTGACTCTTTTCTGCTTCTAGCCTCATATTCTCTCCTGTAGATCTGAAGTAAAATTCCCACCAAGCAACAGATCTGCTTCAGGTCAGCCTTATGAATGGACACCATTTACACCATTCATTTAGTTCTCTGCCTTTCTTGTGCAGAATGAAATATGAATACACATTGTATTACACTGTGAAGGTAAAAAGCTGTGACTAGATTGACGAAATAATTATGTAA
>NW_007209293.1:0-511 GCF_000164805.1 Carlito syrichta | reverse complement strand
AATCAAAAAAATCAGCCGGGCGTGGTAGAGCATGCCGGTAATTCCAGCTACTTGGAAGGTTGAGGCGGAAGGATCACCGGAGCCCAGCAGGTCGACGCTGCGGTGGCCGGGAGCGGACACTGCACTCCGGTCTGGGCGACAGAGTGAGACTCCAACTCAAAAAAAAAAAAAAAAAAATCCAAATCATTCCAAACATCTTCTTGGTCCACAGTGGAATAAACTGAGAAATCAACACCATGGGAAACTCTCAAAAATACACAACTAAAGGGAAACTAAACAATGTGCTCTTGAATGACCTTTGGATAAACCACAAAATTATGGCAGAAAACATGAAAATTTTTGAAATGCATGAAAACAAATACAACATACCAAAAGCTCTGGGATATAGCAAAAACAGTGCTAAGAGGAAAGGTTACAACATTAAATACCGATATCGAGAAGACAGAAAGATCTCACATCAACAATTTTGTGTGTGTGTGACTTGGGGTCTCACGCCGTCAACAGGCTGGAG
>NW_007209292.1:0-706 GCF_000164805.1 Carlito syrichta | reverse complement strand
TATTGCCATGGGGACCTGTGTGGGTGATAAGGATGTGAGAGACACAGTGAACCCAGAGGAGGCTTCTTCACTAGTGGGAGGGGTCATCAAAGCATGAGGGGAAGTCACTGAAGAACAGTCAGCAGCTGTGTCTTTGACACCTTGTTATGAGCGAAGAGGAAGCAATGAGATTTTCTGAATGTAGATAAGGTCAAGGAGACAGTCAGGTAAAAACAAGTGCTTGAGGATGGCAGCAGGTGTGAGTTCAGTCAAGGTGCTGGTGTACTTGGACGTTCTTCTCCATGGACAGAGTAACAAGGGATTTCCCCAAAAGAACTGAGAACTAGAGTCAGGGTTGCTTTCACGTAGGCAACAACTGGTCGTGTAGGCAACAACTGGGTCCTTATCTACACATAGGAAGACGTCTTGTTCCTCTGTCTTTTTTTTTTCAGAAGTCTCGCTCTTTCACTCAGGCTGGAGTGCAGTGGCACGATCACGGCTCACTGAAACCTCAACCTCTTGGCCTCAGACAATCCTTCCATCTCAGCCTCACAAGTAGCTGTGAATACAGGTGCATGCTACTATGCCCAGCTAATCAGTTTATTTATTTTAGGTCTCACAGTGTTTCCCAGGCTGATGTCGAACTCCTGTTTTCACACAGCCCTCCCACTTCTCCCTCCCAAAGTGTAGGGTTACAGGCATGAGCCATGGTGCTCAGACGTCACCC
>NW_007209291.1:0-731 GCF_000164805.1 Carlito syrichta | reverse complement strand
TCCCGTTAATCATTCCCCGGGTTTCTCCCGCGTTTTTAAAGTCAACATCTAAAATTTTTTTCTTCCTAGGTATAAATATTTGTGGAGGCTCCAGGAGGTAAATATTGATACTTTGAAAGCAATTATTGCCCACGTCTTGAGTTCCCTTCTACCGCATAAGCCACCATGATTCCACACCCACCTTTCATAGGCAGATGCATGATTGAGCCTCAGGACATTTTCATACTTCCTTTCTTTTCTTGAATTTTATACAGCCACTTTCCCCAAAGAATTTTATCTTAAGGTAATAGACTTATATGCTCACGGACCTTTTATTAATCAAATTGGCACACTTCTGTGCAAAAAAAACATGTACATCAGTCGACTTTTAAAACATTTCCTGTGACAAAAATTGTTAAGTACTTCAAAAAATATCGCCTCTGAATTGAAAAGGTGGTGGAGTCACTGCTGGGCACAGTTGATCACAAACTATAAATGCGGTACCATTTTTTTTCTGCCGTGGTTGAAAGGGAGAGTTACTGGAGGTGCCGGGTTTGAACTGCCCTCTTTGTTCTGTATCCCATCACCTGGGTTTTGCACCCACCAGCTCCCTGGTTCTGGGGCAAGAATGCCTTCAATTTCAAGAAAGACTTTGCATCCCTTTTTGACCAAAATTGTCCAACCTTTTGGACTTCCCTGAGCCACATCTGAAACAAAAAGGAGTTGTCTTGGCCACACATAAAGTATATAAT
>NW_007209290.1:0-536 GCF_000164805.1 Carlito syrichta | reverse complement strand
GAGCACAAAATTTAATACAATGCTATGTATACGGTATTATGCCACCTATGTAACCTAGGCACTATCAGCAATTCCTAGGGAACTGTTTGTAGCTACTCTGAACACTGTGTAGAAATAATGTGCAGTGCCTGATTTAATGCTTAGTAGCATGTACACTGATGTGCAAAACATTTTCACCTCAGGAACTTACATATAAGCAACTCATTCTTCAGCATTCCTAGCTAGTTGATTACCCAGTTAGCACTATCCTAATCAAATTCAATATTTAATTCTAAGTTTTCTATAATTAGATCATCTAAACCAGCTCAAATATTTGCTTGTGGGCCTTCCTAGTCAGAACACGAGATACCCTCTAACCCAGTTATTACTGGCTAATACTGGTGGCACAGTGTGCCACATACATGATGTGGTTTCCTTTGATAAAGCAACTTAAGCCAAGAATACACAGTTTAGCATGGAGGGCATTTGCATGCCAATGTTCCCAGGTACCCAGTAGGTGTGCAAATATCCTAGACAGAGGGAAACAATTGAACGTT
>NW_007209289.1:0-444 GCF_000164805.1 Carlito syrichta | reverse complement strand
GATGGGTGCCATAATGACTGTACGTTCAGTGTGTTCATTGCCACAGTGACTGGTCTTCATCCATAGTGTATACCCTCGTTACTAGGCCTCCTTTGTGATCGGTGCTCCATTGTCTGACACCCCTCTGTGATATGTGTTCCAGTGACTGGCTCCCCTCTTTCATGGGTGATCCAGTGACTGAATCTGCTCCATATTTTTGGCAGCAGTGATTGGCCTTCCTCTATTATGGGTTTCTCTGTGCCTGGGCATTCATGTGATTGATGCCTCTGTAATTATTGTTTATTCACAATGGCCACCACAGTGACTATGTCTCCTGTGTGATGAATGTCCCACTTCCTGAACCTCCTCAATAATGAGTGATCCTGTTACTAGCCTTCCTTTGAGGTGGGTGTCCTAATAATTGGTTCTTTTGTGTATTGGGTGCCTCAGTAACTGGTCTTGCTG
>NW_007209288.1:0-592 GCF_000164805.1 Carlito syrichta | reverse complement strand
CAGTCACGATCCTAATTTCAGACAAAATACCATTTAAGCTATGAAAAATTTAAAAAGATACAGAGGGCCACTACATAATGATAAAAGGTTCACTCCATCAACAAGAAATATCTATCCTAAACATATATGCAACCAATATTGGTGCGCCAACATTCATAAAGCAACTTCTAGGAAAACTAAAGAAAGACATTGACTCTAACACCATCATAAATGGGGCCTTTAATACACCACTCACAACCCTAGACAGATTATCAGGACACAAATCAGCAAGGAGATCCAGAACATCAATGAGACTCTGGACCAGATGGACTTAATTGATACCTACAGAACACTCTATCCAAAGACCACAGAATGCACATTCTACTCATCACCGCATGGAACGTATTCTAAGATCGACCACATAATTGGACACAAATCAAGCATAAGCAAATTTAAAAGGACTGAAATTCTACCATGCACCTTCTCAGACCACAGTGAATAAAAATAAACATTGACACCAAAAAGGTCCCCCCAAAACCCACAAAGACATGGACACTAAACAGCATGATGCTAACTACTGCTAGTCAATGATGACATCAAAACAGAGATCAAA
>NW_007209287.1:0-426 GCF_000164805.1 Carlito syrichta | reverse complement strand
TCCTTCTATCTGTCCTTTTTCATGGCGGCATAATCTGCCAGTGTGTATATACCACATTATTTTATCCATTCTAGCTTTGATGAGCAAAATGGTTGTACCATGTTTTTTGCAATTGTGATTAGAGCCGAAAAAATCAGACTTGTGCAGGTGTCTTTCCGGTAAAATGATTTGAGTTCCTCCTGATATATTCTCTACAGAGGAATTACTGAGTCACATGGTAGGTCAATATCTTGTCCTCTTAGAAACTGCCACACAGTTTTCCAAAGATGTTGCTCTACTTTTCAGTCCACATGCAGTTTAGAAGCATTTATTTTTTCCCAAATCCTTACCAGCCTCTGTTATTGTTTGTTTTATTAATAATGGCCTGTCTTATAGGGGGTATGTAGTATTTCAAATTGGTATCATTTGCATTTCTTTGATGATGAG
>NW_007209286.1:0-735 GCF_000164805.1 Carlito syrichta | reverse complement strand
TTTTGAGCTCACAGGAGCTTAATCTGTTAGTGCTGAGTAGGAAGAGGAAGGAAATGGGCCATTAGCTCCCGAACACATCTAGTGTCTCGGGGTCAACAGGCCTTCCTGATTCCTAATGCTCAGTGGGCCTCCATTCCCGACTCCCAGTGCTCCCCCTAAACAGTTTTCCATGACTACCAATCATTTTCTTACTGCACTCAAAGTGATCGAGTTCAGCTCATGAGTATAGACATATGGAACTCTCTTCTTTGTTTCTGTGATAAATCACTGAAAATGACCTACCTCATATTCATCAAACATTCTGCAAAATCCTTCTATCTGTCCTTTTTCATGGCGGCATAATCTGCCAGTGTGTATATACCACATTATTTTATCCATTCTAGCTTTGATGAGCAAAATGGTTGTACCATGTTTTTTGCAATTGTGATTAGAGCCGAAAAAATCAGACTTGTGCAGGTGTCTTTCCGGTAAAATGATTTGAGTTCCTCCTGATATATTCTCTACAGAGGAATTACTGAGTCACATGGTAGGTCAATATCTTGTCCTCTTAGAAACTGCCACACAGTTTTCCAAAGATGTTGCTCTACTTTTCAGTCCACATGCAGTTTAGAAGCATTTATTTTTTCCCAAATCCTTACCAGCCTCTGTTATTGTTTGTTTTATTAATAATGGCCTGTCTTATAGGGGGTATGTAGTATTTCAAATTGGTATCATTTGCATTTCTTTGATGATGAG
>NW_007209285.1:0-726 GCF_000164805.1 Carlito syrichta | reverse complement strand
CTGCTAGCACCACTACCTAGGCTCATTGGAGACATTATTAAGTAAGATAGGGGTTACCTGAGCATAAGCACCACGATACTACAGCAGTAGGTCTGACAAACAAGAGGAGAGCATCTACACTGTGACAACACTAGACAAAGGCAGGATTCAAATTGTGGACAAGAGAGAGCGTGATGGCAAGAGGTTTTATCACACTACACAAAACAGCGTGTAGTTAAAGGCATTTTTTTTCCTGGAACTTTCCACTTATTATTTTTTGAACCACTGTCAACAGCGGGTTGGTACCATTAAGACCATGGAAAGTAAATCGTGGGGACTGCAATACTCGGTGTGAGTTTAAGTGTGTGTAAGCTTTACAATTTGTACCTAGTGCCATCTTCACGAGATGAAATCCTAAAAATCTTGTCTGCAATTTCCCGTTTTCTCAGTTGTTGGGTTTAGAAGCAGGCAAGTAAATCTTCTGTAAGCTCAAGAGCCCCAAACTAGTGCTAAACCCAAATGAGCCCAAAATGAAACCTTCACTTTTACTTTGGAATTTCCTGTGTTTCTCTAGGGCCCTTGGCCCTGCCTGTTACTGAAAATTAGACTTAACCTTCCACACCTAACGTTCCTTAAGAAATAAAGAACTTATGTTTATACAATGTTTACATCTCCATATGAGACAATGATCAATTGACCTTCAAGTGTGATGGAATGAGACAGTTATCACAGAGAGGTTTTTTACTA
>NW_007209284.1:0-646 GCF_000164805.1 Carlito syrichta | reverse complement strand
GGGGGCACTGAAGGAAAATTCATTTACTTAACAGATCAGGGCCCCTAATGCTTTATTTTAGCAAAAGCAATCATTAGCCCTGTGACATAAGTACTGAAACACTATGCTGAAAAAAACCCTTAAATCTCATAAATGTTTTTTGGACTATATTATCAAAAATAGCTATTTTTCAAAATGTTTGATTCGAATTAATTTCCAGAAATTAAGCATGTAACTCTAGAGGTACCAACTAACAACTGCATTTGTTCTAAAAGCTATTGGAAGTCAGATGTGACAATCCTCTGAACTCCGTGGAGTCCTCAATTTCCCAGAAAAGATCAGTTTATCTATTTTTTCTTAATTGTGAACACCATTTACAGCTCACATTTGGATCAGTATCTCTTACCCCATAATTTTTATTTAAGTGAAGGAGGACAGCAACAACATATTGGGAAGGAGGGGAAAAATGGTGTTCTTAGAAGGATTAGGACCTAAAATACAATGGGAAACTCCCAGATTTCTTTTAAAAAATTGTGTATTTATTTCTACACATTTAACCTTCAGTCACCTTCTAAGTACTCTCCATTTGATGCAATGTACTTATCAAGACACGTTTTGCACTGCTCAAAACTGTTTTTGAACTCATCAACTTTTATGCTTTTTAGTG
>NW_007209283.1:0-553 GCF_000164805.1 Carlito syrichta | reverse complement strand
GATGGATGAGCTGCCTTAACAAGTTGTCGGTCAAGCGAGCCAACAGGTGAGCTGACTTAACTAGTCAGCTGGTGAGCAAGGTGACTAGTTAGCTCTCCTGTTGACTTGCGAGTGAACCGAAAAGTTGGTTGACCTGTTGGTTGGCGAATGAGCTGACTAATTTGCAGGCCACTTGGAAAGGGAGAGAGATGACTAGTTAGCTGATCTGATGGAAAACAGGGGAGTCCACTAATTAGCTGACCAGCTAGCTGAGTTGTTAGTCAAATAGATAGATAAGTAACTAGCTGATTTGCTAGCTGACTTAACTAGCTAGCTGACTAGCTAGCTGCTTATTTAGCTTAAATAACTAGCTAGCAAACAAGCTCTCTAGCTGTCTACAAGCTGACATAACTAGCTATAGAACTGGCTTGGGAGCCAGCTACCTGACTTATCTAGCTAGCTGACTTAACTAGGTAGCTGGCTAGCTAACTGACTCAACTAGCTAACTGACTAGCTAGCTGGTTATTTAACTGAAATAACTAGCTAGCAAACAAGCTGTCTAGCTGTCTACCAG
>NW_007209282.1:0-374 GCF_000164805.1 Carlito syrichta | reverse complement strand
GGAGTCTCAAGGACAGAACACAACACGACCTGTTGCTATAGAGGAATAAGGAATCTTGGTTACATGAATCCTCCATCCCAAAAATCTACAGAGCGTCTTGATAAGAGATAGCCATCAAACAGGTTTTCACAGTAGGAATCTGGATAATGGGTGTCCTCAGATACACGACATTGCCCTGTCTATGGCTAAGGAAGAATAAGGAATTTGGTTTACACGTGTCCACAATCTCCAAAAAACCTCAGGGTGTATTGCTAGGGGCTAAACACAAATTTGGCTGTTGGAAGCATAGTCTAGGGAAATGAAATCCTCATATACAGGCAACTTCACGGACTTTTCATAAGACAGAATAAGGGATCTGTGTGACATGTGTTCTC
>NW_007209281.1:0-609 GCF_000164805.1 Carlito syrichta | reverse complement strand
ACTGGAATTCTAGGTCACCAGGAACTGTCTCAGCATCCAGCAG
Source organism: Carlito syrichta (assembly GCF_000164805.1). Lineage (NCBI taxonomy): Eukaryota > Metazoa > Chordata > Mammalia > Primates > Tarsiidae > Carlito > Carlito syrichta. Next base: position 566 of record NW_007209281.1, on the reverse strand, counting down.
AGTGAAACAAGAAGCTGGGAAATGGGAGTCGTCATATACAGGAAACTACACGACATATTGCAAAGGAAGTATGAGGAATCTTTGTTACATGAGACCTCAATTCCAAAAAATACAGGCCGTCTAACTCAGAGGTAACCATGAATCAGGTTTTTGAAGTAGGAATTTGGGTAATGGCAGTCCTCACATACTGGAAATTTTACTGCCTTTTGCTAAGTAAGAATTAGGAATCTGCGTTACTCGTGTCCTCAATCCCAAAAAAACTTCACGCCGTTTTGCTATGGTCTAACACAATTCAGGGTGTTTTAAGCATGAATCTGGGGAAATGGAGTCCTTATATACAGGCAACTATTTGACCTTTGGGTAAGAATCTGGGTTACATGAATACTCAATCCCAAAAATCTACAGGGTATCTTGAAAAGGGTTAAAAAGGAATCATAGTTTTCGAATCAGGATCTATGTATGGAGATTCCTAATATTCAGGAAAATACACGGCCCCTTTCCAAGGAAGAAAAAAGAATCAGGGTTTTAGCAATCTTCAGTCCTAAAACTCAATAGGCAATCTGCTA
>NW_007209280.1:0-621 GCF_000164805.1 Carlito syrichta | reverse complement strand
AAAACTGGAATTCTAGGTCACCAGGAACTGTCTCAGCATCCAGCAGAGTGAAACAAGAAGCTGGGAAATGGGAGTCGTCATATACAGGAAACTACACGACATATTGCAAAGGAAGTATGAGGAATCTTTGTTACATGAGACCTCAATTCCAAAAAATACAGGCCGTCTAACTCAGAGGTAACCATGAATCAGGTTTTTGAAGTAGGAATTTGGGTAATGGCAGTCCTCACATACTGGAAATTTTACTGCCTTTTGCTAAGTAAGAATTAGGAATCTGCGTTACTCGTGTCCTCAATCCCAAAAAAACTTCACGCCGTTTTGCTATGGTCTAACACAATTCAGGGTGTTTTAAGCATGAATCTGGGGAAATGGAGTCCTTATATACAGGCAACTATTTGACCTTTGGGTAAGAATCTGGGTTACATGAATACTCAATCCCAAAAATCTACAGGGTATCTTGAAAAGGGTTAAAAGGAATCATAGTTTTCGAATCAGGATCTATGTATGGAGATTCCTAATATTTCAGGAAAAATACACGGCCCCCTTTCCAAGGAAAGAAAAAAGAATCAGGTTTTAGCAATCTTCAGTCCTAAAACTCAATAAGGCAATCTGCTATGGGCT
>NW_007209279.1:0-709 GCF_000164805.1 Carlito syrichta | reverse complement strand
CATACCCAGGTCTAACTCCAAAGTCTATGCTCGAACTACATCATCTCCTTACTGAAGAAACAGATGGGTTCAAGGAGCATTGGAAAAATATCCAATATAGGTGGCTAAGACAATCTAGAAATGGATGAGATGCAATATCTGAAGAGTGTTCTTTTTAAGTGGCAAGTGTTCATGAGGACTTCCTATTGGGGTCGTTCAAGCATAGCTTCTGGTATTGTGTCACGGAGGGGCACTGTATCCCAGTCTTGCTGGTTCTGAAAACCACCTTGTAGGATGGCAGAGCTAATATTTCCTGCACATAAGAAAGTCAAGTTGCAGAGAGGAAAAGTACCTGAGGTTACGAGTCAGTTGCTAAGGGACAAGGGCGTGAATTAGAAGCATGCTAAGTGCTGATCCAATGCTTTTTTCTCTGTGCTGCACAGAAAATCGTAACACAGAAAATGAAAACTACCTGCACTTCTCCTTGTGAAACCTCCACCATTAACATCTTAATTCATTGCCTTCCCAGTCTTTCTTCTAAATAATTGTGTGTGTGTGTGCCCATATTCTCCCATCCAATGTCTTCCACAAGGACAGGAGTCCCTTAAAGACACTCTAGCCTGGAGTATATGCCTTGTTCCTACATAATTAGGCCTTTGTTGAAGTCTCTGCCCTTGCATGGTTGCTTCTCCAACCTATGAATCCCATCTGTCTTCTGCGTTCATTTTTT
>NW_007209278.1:0-685 GCF_000164805.1 Carlito syrichta | reverse complement strand
TCACTGGTATTCTTGAAGCAGAAAGGGAAATTAAAGGGAACTGAAAAATACCTTGGAACAAGCATTCTATAAGGTCATCCAAGAAAACTTTCCCGTTCTTGCCAGAGATATGACCATCTAAGTACAAGGGATACAGAGAACGTCCCCATGGCATCAAATGAAAAGACCAAGCCCTAGACACATAGTAATTTGCCTACACAAAGTAGGTATTAAAAAATTCCTAGAGGTAGCAAGACAGAAAGGTCAGACTACCTAATGAGAAAAACTAATAAGAATAGCACTAAAATTATTAGTAGAAACAATAAGTTAGAAGAAATTGGAATTCAATTTTTAATGTTCTCAAAGATAAGGAATTTCAACCAGAAATTTCCTATTCACCCAAGTTTCATCAGTGATTGAGAATTAAAATCCTACCCAGACATCCAATTCCTAAGAAAGTATGCTGCTTCCAGACCAGCTCTACAGGAGACACTTAAGAAGTTACTGAGCACAGAGAAAAAAAAAAAAAAAGAATGACTATGCACTTCACAAGAGTACAAGCAAATACAGAGTCAACAGAGCATACAGTGCACCTGCAAAAATGAAAACACACACACACACAGACACACACACACACACACGCACACACACACACACATATATAAGTGTCAAATTAAAAAGAAAAACAAAATGGCATACTAAGAGG
>NW_007209277.1:0-600 GCF_000164805.1 Carlito syrichta | reverse complement strand
GATAGCTAGAGAGGGAGCTAGCTAGTTAAAGCAACTAGTTAAGTCAGCTGAATAGTAGTAGCTAGTTAGTTAAGTCAGCTATTTAGGTAGTTGGCTAGCTAGTTAAGTCACTTAGTTAAGTCAGCTCGCTGTCAGAAGTTAGCTAGGCAGTTAGGTAGTTAAGTCCGCTGGCAAGCAAATGGGCTATCTATGTAGGTAGCTATTTAAGTTACTGGCTAGCAATCAGGCGTCTAGTTATGTCAGCTAGTTAAGTCAGCTGGCCATCCAGCTGTCTGTTTAGGTAGCTAGCTAGTTAAGTCTGCTGACTAGCCAGCTGGCTACATCGTTAAGCCGGTTAGTTTAATCAGCTGTCTAGCCTGATGGCTAGCTACATAGCTAGACAATTAAGTCAGCTGGCTAACTAACTGGCTAGCAAGTTAAGTCAGCTTGTTATGTCAGCCCGCTAGTCAGCTTGCCAGCTAGGTAGCTAGCTACTTATGTCAACTGTATAGCCATCTGACTAGATAGTTAAGTCACCTAGATAAGTCAGCTGACTAGCCCAATGGTTAGCAATGTATTTTGCTATTTAAGTCAGCTGACTATCCAGCTGGCTAGCTAGAT
>NW_007209276.1:0-774 GCF_000164805.1 Carlito syrichta | reverse complement strand
CTGGCTAGCTAGTTATTTCAGCTAGCTTATTCAGCTGGCTTGCTAGGTAGTTAGCTAGTAAGCAAACTAGTTATGTCAGCTAGTTGACAGGTTAAGACAGCTAGATAAGTCAGCTAGCTAGCAATATAGCTAGCTAGGTATCTAGCTAGTTATTTCAGCTAGTAAATCAGCTGGCTAGCTAGGTTGCTAGCTAGTTAAGTTTGATGGTTAAGTCAGCTGCCTAGCTAGTTAAGTCAGTTAGTTAAGTAAGCTGACTAGCCAGCTGGCTAGGTAGTTAGGTCACCTAGTTAAGTCAGCTCGTTAGCCAGCTGGATACCTAGTGACCTAGATAGTTAAGTCAACTGGCAAGCATGCGTAATATGTATGTAGCTAACTATTTAAGACAGATGCCTAACCACCTGGTTAGCTAGTGATGTAAGCTAGTTAAATCAGCTGGCTAACCAGCTGGCTGATGAGTTCAGTCACCAGTTGAGTCTGCTGTCTAGCCAGCTGTCTATCTCATTAATTCTGCTAGTTAATTCAAGTGGCTATCCATGTGGCTAGCTAGGTAGCTAGCTAGTTAAGCTTGATATCTAGCCGGATGTCTATCTAGTTAAGTAATTTAGTTAAGTCGGCTGGCTAGCTAGGTTGCTGGCAAGATAAGCTGGCTGGTTAGCAGGCTGCTCAGGTATGTGGCCTGCTAAATAAGCTGGTTGGTTAGCCAGCTGACCAGGAGGGTCACTGGCTAGTTAAGCCAGCTGGCAATCCAACTGTCCCACATTCCGCCTGGCTATG
>NW_007209275.1:0-684 GCF_000164805.1 Carlito syrichta | reverse complement strand
CCCCAGAGTCGTGGCTGCTCAGGGGCCTGGTGGGAGGATGAGCTGATCCCCGCAGGTTGCAGCCCAAGAAGCGACAATCATGCCATCATTCCCCAATCACATCTGATGGACACTGCTGTGACAAAAAAGAGGCCTCCAACATGCATCATAATGGACTTCCACAGCTCCCCAGGAAAAGGTCCACATGGACGTGGAACAGTGGAATGATAAGGAGAGAAAGAGACCTTCCCACCGTCTGAAGGGGGCACACTGGGTGATCAGAACTGGGGCCGGAAAGTGCTTTTTTCTCTCCCTTCCCTGAGGGTGACTCCTTGTACTGGGTGACAGGAGTAGTGGTGGTAGTGGTGGTGGTGATTATTTTTATTTGAAGTCAGAATCTCACTCTGTCGCCCAGGCCTGAGCACAAGGGCACACTCACGGCCACCAGAGACTCCACCTCCCAGGCTCAGACGATCTCCCACCTCAGACCCCCGAGTGGCTGTAACCACAGGCCTGTGCCATTAAGCCTGGCTAATCTTTGAATTTATTTTTGATGTCCGAGATGCGGTTTTGCCGTGTCCCAGGCTGGTCTCGAAGCTGCAGGCTCAGGTCATCTACTCACCTTGGACTTCAAAGGGCTGGGATGACAGGCTAAGCCCCTGAGCCCAGCGTGTGTGGTGGTGGTGGGTGGTATTATTATTCTGG
>NW_007209274.1:0-707 GCF_000164805.1 Carlito syrichta | reverse complement strand
CTGTGCAAGAAACCCCTGCCTATAGACAGGTCACCATACATGATCTTTTTCTCTATAGTGCAGGTAATGTGACCCATGTTAATCAAAAGACTGAAGTCACCACTGAGCCCCAAGAAAATGAAAACCAAGTTTCCTCTCATTCAAGATATTCCATCTTCTTGCCCTGATTAACTCTTTTTATTTTTTTTTTTTTTGAGTTGGAGTCTCACTCTGTCACCCAGACTGGAGTGCAGTGGCCGCTCCTGGCCACTGCAGTCTCGACCAGCTGGGCTCCGGCGATCTTTCTGCCTCAGCCTTCCGAGTAGCCGGAACTACAGGCATGCGCTACCACGCCTGGCTGATTTTTTTATTTATTGTAGAGATGAGGTCACGCTGCCCAGGCGGGTCTCGAACCCGCAGGCTCAGGCAATCCACTCATCTCAGCCTCCCAAAGGCGCAGGATTACAGGCTGAGCCACCGAGCCTGGCTTCCTGATTAACTCTTAAAAGTTGTCTCTGTTCTCAAATTCCAAGACTCCAACTTTGCATTCTAGAAATACCAATCTGCTTGTATTTTTCAGAATATTGCATGCTATTTCTTACCTCTCATGGTGAGTGCATCATTTACTGAAAAAGCCTTCCATGTCTCCTCTAAATCCTTTTCATTTAAAATGTTTCAGCTCAAACAGTCTCTTGCTCTAAAAAATCTTCCCAAACTAGTACCATCCC
>NW_007209273.1:0-551 GCF_000164805.1 Carlito syrichta | reverse complement strand
CATCTCGAAGGGGCAGGCAAGCACAGGTATTGATGATCAGGTGATTGACAGCAGGCAGATGGGTGGGTTAGTCACATGATAGCTGCCATGGTGGGGCTTATTCGAGTCACGTAGGTCAGTCCTGGGGGAGGGGGGATTCCTGCAAGAGACTTGTTAAGACATTTGCAATTCACAAACTCCTTGACTAAAGGTGGGGGTGGTCATATTATTACTTTTATGACTTTAGTGAGCCAAAGGGTGATCTTTGATCTTCGCCTTGACAAGGAACCTAAAAGTTTACTAGAGATTATTATGCTAAACCATGTATTGAAAGGTTGGACTGTCCTGGTCTTGCATCTGAAGGAGATTTGCCAAGGGATGGGATAGGCTGCTGCTTGTTTTGCAGTAGAATGTCAGAACTCTTTCTGATGGTTATGCTGAGGCAAAAAGACTAAACTAAGAATGAGCTAAGTTTCTTCTAGGTTTCTATAGGTATCTTTCAATCGCAAAATCATTATATATACAATTTTCTATACCTTTGATAATTATGTTAGCCTAGGGAGATACTGTCT
>NW_007209272.1:0-550 GCF_000164805.1 Carlito syrichta | reverse complement strand
AAGTGGAGGCATGGCTCTGTTGGGAAATAGGGAGGTTACTTGAAACTCGGAGACTGGGGTTGATCATAGAAAATTTGCACCACAACCCAGGTCTCTTTTCCATCCAAGCAAACCCTGTCTTGTGACCAGATAAGTTTCTTCAGGAATTCTGAGGATCAGCCTCTCCTTGTAGTCAGTGTGGTGTGTAACCAGGTTTTGTTCTGTTGCTGAATTTTGATCCGTTATCCTCACCCTGAGAACCTTTGTCCTTCTTTCCAGTGTCCTTTTCTATCATGAGCTTTGGGAAGAAATGGATTCTCATAACTGTCGTACCACTGAATGGATCACATGTCTATGTTTCCTCCCTATAAGCCATATTCAGGTCTGAATTAAAATCTGCTTCCAAACTGCCCTTTGAAAGCTGCCTGTGATTATTTCCAATTCACTGATGACTCACTTTTCCACCCCCAGGTGAAGTATAAGGACTGTGGGGTCTGTGGACACCTGGTCAGAACAGAAGGTGCCCCATGAAGAGCTGGGCTGAATCCCTGGTCCCTCAGCCCTTGGGGTC
>NW_007209271.1:0-4059 GCF_000164805.1 Carlito syrichta | reverse complement strand
GTCGCAGCGCTCCACGGGAGGCTTCGGGAAGAAACCCCGATGGCCGCTTTCGGTCGAGAAAGTGAGAGTCCGGGGCGGGCTGGTGGCTGCCCCAGGCTGCTCACAGACAGCGTCGCCTTTGAGCCCCAGACTCAGCCGAGTTTCTCCCCTTCCCTCCCGGATTCCTGGGAGAGCTCGGGGATTCGCCAAGGGAGCTTGGTGGGCGGGGGTGGGGCGTGTGGCCTGCGGGACTGCGGTGACCTGGGCACCTGGCTGGGACCGGCCTGCGCAGCGTGATGCGGTCAGCTGTTCGTTCACACGGCGCGGAGGGGCTTCCACCCGGCCAAACGGGCCTGGGGGGATGGCAGGGGCTGCACCGCCCCCCGCGCCAATTTGCGGGGTGGAAGAAGGCGCCCCCACCTCTCCCAGCCTTCCTGGAAGTTTTTGCTGCGTGTTTTTGAGTTGTGGTCTCACTGTGTCGCCCAGGCTGGAGTGCAGTGGCATCCACCTGCTGGGCTCCGGCCACCGCAGCCTCCACCTGCTGGGCTCTGGCAGTCCTTGCGCCTCAGCCTTCCAAGTAGCCGGAAATAGGCGCGCGCTCCCACGCCTAGCTAGTTTTTTATTGATTGTAGAGAGGAGGTTTCTCCAAGTTCCCCGGGCGGGTCTGGATCCCGCGGGCTCAGGCAATCCTGTTTCATAGACGATATCTCTTTGGCTCCTTTTAGAGCTATCCCTCCTTATCGTGGGAAGGCTGCCTCCTGAAGTAAGGACACCTGCGCCAGCCAGGTGCTTTTGGGGCTTTGTGTTTACCTTCCTGGAGGCTCTTATTTCTGGTCTGCTGTGAAAGGTGAACCTGGGCTTCAGGTTCCCTTTTCCTACTGAAGGCCTCACCTTGTGTGGGAAGCTCGGCTGCCAAAACTTGGTCGGGATGCGGCTCATTGTCTTTTGGAGTAGTCTGTTCTCTTGATAGATGGATGGGCAAGAAAGAGGAAGCCGGTTGTTAGAAACAGCTGGTTTCCAGTCCTTTTGGATGTATTTGTGTGCTACTTCCTCTGAGATGCTCTAGCTGTGTTTTTTTCCCCCTAAAATAACACTTTTCTTTTTTTAAAATTTTTTTAAATTTTACTTTGTTGCCCATGCTAGAGTGCAATGGCATGCTCACAGCCACCCTGGCGTTGACCTGCTGGGCTTAGAGGATCCTTTTGTCTCAGCCTTCCAAGTAGGTGGAGCTGCAGGTGTGGGCTACGATGCCTGGCGAACTTTTTGGTATTTTGTAGAGACGAGGTCTCACCAAGTTGCCCAGCCTGGTCTTGAACCCGTGGGCCCAGGCAATCCTCGCACCTTGGCTTCCCAAAGTGCTGGGCTTTAGGTGTGAGCCACCGTGCTTAGCCTGCACCTTTCTCTCTTACAACCTCCCTTTCCAGCCCGTGTCAGGGGAGGAGAGGGTGCAGTGATTGTGTCCCCGTCATCTAGTGCCACTTATGGCACTGTGCCAGGACCCTTGGAATGCTCCATCCGTCACTACTGACCGTGAAACCGCTGTGTGTTGCCTGGGATGTTGGTGAGTGGGAGGATGGGGCGACATGCTGTTCCCCAGCTGGGATGCAGGGAACAGTGACAAGTGTGCAGGCTGACGGGGCAAGCGCCCTTTCTGAGGAGGGAAAGTAATGTCACCTGAGCAGCCGCAGGAGGCTCTTCAGCAGAAAAGCCCTTGTGAGCGTGTCTTTCAAAAACAAGGTCATATCCAGGTGAGCAGTCTGTGGTGCCTGTGGCTTCCGGGGGTGGCAGGTGAAGGTGTTGGCCTCCTAACCGGTGAGCTCGGTGTGCAGACCCTGCCTTCTCTGCCTAATCATCTGTCTGTCCCTGAGCCCTGTGTCATGGGTTTGGTGTGAGCTGAGCCAAGCTGTGATCACCTGTGTGTGGCCCGGAGCCTGCACTGGTCAGGGCCTGTGCTAGCTGTCGTGGCCATGTTCATCTTTTTTATGTTCTTTTAAAAATTTTTTTAAAGGTGTGGGGTACAATTCAGGATTAGGCACATAAGTGGTCTTTATACAGGTAAAGTTTGGGCCTCCCTTTGGTCCCCACTTTGCCTGCTTTGGGATCAGGTACCCTTAGTGATGTTTTGTGTCCCCTCTGTCCCCGGCAGTGTCCCACTACTGTGAATCCCTCTCTTACAGTATTATGATAAACGTTCAGGGTCTGCTTATGAGTGAGAACATGTGATACTCAGATCTTTGTTTCTGTGATAGATCACTGAGTACTATAAACCCTAAATCCATCCAAGTTGCTGCCAAGTCCATAATTTTGTCCTTCTTTATGGCTGCATAATGTTACATCGTGTATATGTACCACGTCTTAAAAATCCAGGCTACTTTTGATGGGCAGCATGGTTGGGCCCATGTTTTTTGCTATTGTGAATAATGCTGCAATAAACATGCGTGTGCAGGGTTTTTTTAAAAATAGAATGGTTTGAGTTCTTCTGGGTATATTCCCTGAAGGGGGATTGACCAGGCACGTGCATCTCAGGCCAGCTCTCCCGTTCCTCCATCGGGTTCTCTCCAACTAGAGGGAGGCCTGTCTGATGTTGGCACAAGAGGTTGTCCTGCTGTTGCTTTCCCCTCAACTGGCAAATAGCATCTTGTAACAGATTAGCAACGGAGAGCAGGCTCGACTGGTGTGACTGGGCTGGGTTCTCTCTTCCTTGACCTGTGCATGCTGGCAGAGTCCAAGGGAAATCTGTGTTTCCCAAACTGTAGTCGTTTTATGCCACCCTCCGAATGCCTTTTTTTCTTTTTTTTTTTTAAGTTGGTGTCTCACTCTGTTGCCCAGGCTGGAGTGCAGTGGCACAGTCACGGCCACCCTAGAGCTGACCTGCTGGGCTCCAGTGATCCTTCCTCCTCAGCCTTCCAAGTAGCCAGAACTACAGGCGTGTGCTACCATGCCTGGCTAATTTTTGATTTATTGTAGAGATGAGGTCTTGCCAAGTTGCCCGGGCTAGTCTCAAACTTGTGGGTTCGAAACCCTGCTTCCTCCTGAATTCTTCAAGGTGCTCTCGTCTTTCCAGAATGGGCCATACCATCATGTCAGGACGATAAAAAGGGGCCAGACAGCCATCAGTGCAACCATGTCCTCTGTGGTGGACCAGGCAAGTTGGTATCTCCCTCCTCTGTCCCTTTGCCCACAGATCCTGCCTCTGCAGGCAGGGTTGTCAGCCCAGGTGGGGACACACGTCTCTGGGAGTTGGGAGCCCCAAGCTTAGCCTGGTTGCACCCCCTTCCAGGTTCTTGGGGAAGTCCTTCCCTCTCTGGGCTCAGTCCTCAGCTGTCCTGTGTCTCTCTGCTGCCAGGGGTGTGGGCTTTCTCCTGTTCCCATACTGAGCCAGAGTGCCCTCTTCCTCACCTTTCCCTGCCCCGTGAAAGTGGCCTGTGCCTCCAAGGACTGAGGTTAGACACCCTTGTTGGGAGAAATAGCATCGGGCTGTTGTGTCCCAGCTGTGCCCCCAGACCAGGACCAAGTAGCATCTGTTCTAGCTTCTTAGGGTCCCACGAGTCATTTTCACTTTGCGTTCACAAAGGCCAGTCAATGTGGGTGGAGGTGGTATTTCACAGTTTAGAAAACTGGCATGGAGGTTCTCATTTCTTGGCATGCACAAGCTTCCTCAGGTCTGTGGGAGGCCACAGGCTGTAGAGGAAAAAAAGGTTTGTGCACCAGACAATGCTTCCTACAGAATTGGTCACCTCGGCTTTGGGGGTTGGGCATGTTGTTTTAGAACACCAAGCCTAAGTTTCCCCTCCATAAAGTGGGGACAACCACTGCTGTCCTGCCAGGGCTGCATTTATGGGAGTGGCCATTCCAGAGCCATGGAAAGCCATGCCTGTGGAGACCAAGATGCCTGCAAAGTGCCTGGCATCTTCCTTTCCAGTCTTCCACAAGCACAAAACCCACTTTGGTGGCCTGATCCCCAGGAGGATCAGTGTCTGGGTGAATGGGATGAACTGCTGATGACCTGGTTGTCATATGATGTGTGGTGACCTCACCCCTTGTAGGATGCAGGGGTCCTCATGCCTATGGGTAACTGTG
>NW_007209270.1:0-669 GCF_000164805.1 Carlito syrichta | reverse complement strand
AAGATATTCAATCCCTAAGCCCTTGCACTGCCACCAGACCACCTCTACAAGAAACACGTATGAAAGTATTAAACACAGAAGAAAAAGAAAAAAAAAACAACAATGTTCTTCACACGAGTACAGGAAAAAGATAAATAACACACAAAAACCAACCCCAAACCAAAAGAAAGACAACAAACAGGAACAACAACAACTCTATAAGAACCTTATGATAGGGATCAACGCTCATATTTCAATAATTAGACTGAATGTGTATGGACTAAATGCACCACTAAAAAGAAATAGAATGGAAAAATGGATAAAATATCACGAGGCAACAATATATTGCCTTCAAGAGACTCATCTCACTAGAAAGGACACTCACAGACTCGATAAGAGGATGGGAAACAAATTTTCATATGAACGGAACAAAAAGAAATGAAGAGTCGCAGTCTCAATCTCAGACAAAACACCCTTTAAGCTATCAAAAATTTAAAAAGATATAGAAGGACACCACATAACGATAAAAGGTCCTATCCATCAACAAGAAATATCTACCCTAAACATATATGCACCCAACATAGGAGCCCCAACTTTCATAAAGCAGCTTCTAGGTAAACTCAAAAAAGTCCTCATAGCTGGGGACATTAATATCCCACTCACAACCCTAGACAGATCATCAGTATAAAA
>NW_007209269.1:0-756 GCF_000164805.1 Carlito syrichta | reverse complement strand
CTTTACAGTTTTATTTTTTAGAGACAATGTAAAACGATGAGTCCCAGGCTAGTCTCAAACTCCTGGTCTTAAGCAGTTCTCAAAACTTGGCCTTCCAAAGTGTTGGGATGACAGGCAGGAACCACTAAGTCTGGCTAATTATTTTATTTTATTATTAAATTTTATTTTACTTTACTATTTTATCTTTTTATTTTTAAGAGACAGGTTTTTGTTATGAGGCTCAGGTTAGTCTCAAAATTTTGGCCTCAAGTGATCTTCTGGCCTTGGCCTCCAAAATGCTGAGATGACAATCAGGAACCACTAAGTTTGGCTACTTTTTAAATTTTATTTTACTATCTTTAATTTATTTTGTTTTATTGTATTGTATTTTAATTTACTTTACTATTTTATTTCTTTATTATGCAGAAGCAGGGTTTGTTATAAGGCCCAGGCTAGTCTCAAACTCCTGGCCTCAAGCAATCCTCCCATCTTGGCCTTCTAAAATGCAGGGATGACAGGCAGGAACCACTAAGTTTGGTTAATTATTTTATTTTATTTGACAATATTTTATTTTATTTTATTTTATTATTTTGTAGAGACAGGGTTTTGCTATGAGGACCAGGCTAGTCTCACACTCCTGGACTCAAGAGATCCTCCTGCCTCACCCTCCCATTATGCTGGGAAGCGAGGCAAGAACCACTAAGTCTGGCTAATTTTTAATTTATTTTTAAAATTTATTTCATTTTTTTACTTTATATATATATATTTTGTCTTTTA
>NW_007209268.1:0-703 GCF_000164805.1 Carlito syrichta | reverse complement strand
GAGATAGAAAAAGAAGGTGAAAGCAACACTCAGAGAGGGGTTGGAAATATTACATTTTACTGGTGATAGATCATATCATCTCTAGAAGACAATGTACAAGTATTTGAGAAATGAGAGCAGTAGAGTCCCACATGTTTTCTAGTTTAATGACTAAATAGAGACTTGGGAACAAAGATCTGATGAGGGATAATTATTGCCAGGGAAAAAAACATACATTTCTTATATTTTATTCTGCTTTATAGATAGAGATTACAATTGTTCGTGTAGTATCCTCCAAAATTCCTGTCCACCCAGAACTTCAGAGCATAATTTTATTTGGAAACAGAGTCATTGCAAATGCACTTACATAGCAAGTTATCAGACTGGTAATCCTAAATTCAATGACAGTATCTTTACAAATGAAAAGATTATTCAGAGATAGAAACACAGAGATAAGAGGTCATGTGAAGATAAAGGGAGAGATTGGGATGTTACAGCTGCAACCCCTGGAATGGAAGGATTCCTAGGATCCACCAAAAGCTAGGAAGAGGCAAAACTAGATATTTCCTTAGAGTCTTCAGAGGGAACATGACCCTGAATACAATTTGATCTTGAATTTCTAAGCTCCAGAACTGTGAGACAATACAATTATGTTGTTATGCAGCAAACTGTCATGGCAGCCCTAGGAAATTGGTACAAAGTTTAAGATAATTTTCTGAATTTG
>NW_007209267.1:0-727 GCF_000164805.1 Carlito syrichta | reverse complement strand
CTCACTGGAACAGGCTGCTAGGTTGAGATAGAAAAAGAAGGTGAAAGCAACACTCAGAGAGGGGTTGGAAATATTACATTTTATTGGTGATAGATCATATCATCTCTAGAAGACAATGTACAAGTATTTGAGAAATGAGAGCAGTAGAGTCCCACATGTTTTCTAGTTTAATGACTAAATAGAGACTTGGGAACAAAGATCTGATGAGGGATAATTATTGCCAGGGAAAAAAACATACATTTCTTATATTTTATTCTGCTTTATAGATAGAGATTACAATTGTTCGTGTAGTATCCTCCAAAATTCCTGTCCACCCAGAACTTCAGAGCATAATTTTATTTGGAAACAGAGTCATTGCAAATGCACTTACATAGCAAGTTATCAGACTGGTAATCCTAAATTCAATGACAGTATCTTTACAAATGAAAAGATTATTCAGAGATAGAAACACAGAGATAAGAGGTCATGTGAAGATAAAGGGAGAGATTGGGATGTTACAGCTGCAACCCCTGGAATGGAAGGATTCCTAGGATCCACCAAAAGCTAGGAAGAGGCAAAACTAGATATTTCCTTAGAGTCTTCAGAGGGAACATGACCCTGAATACAATTTGATCTTGAATTTCTAAGCTCCAGAACTGTGAGACAATACAATTATGTTGTTATGCAGCAAACTGTCATGGCAGCCCTAGGAAATTGGTACAAAGTTTAAGATAATTTTCTGAATTTG
>NW_007209266.1:0-525 GCF_000164805.1 Carlito syrichta | reverse complement strand
CTTCCCCAATAATCTCTGTCTGTTCATGATGATTCCAACTCCATACACAAGTGGATGATCTTCTTTTCTCTCCTTTTTTCTGAGTCAGAGTCTCATTCCGTTGCCAAGATGGAGGGCAGTGGCTCCCAACCACAGCAGCCTTGACCCACCGGGATCTGTCATGACACCCCCACCGGCCTTCCGAGGACCTGGAATGAGAGGCACGTGCCTTCACTCCTCACTAATTTGGGATGGAGGGTAGAGACGAGGTCTTGCTGAGTTTCCCGGGTGCATTTCAAGCCTGCAGGCTCAGGCTGGCCTCTGGTCTCAGCCTCCCAAAGCGCTGGGATGACAAGGTTGAGTCCTCTAATCCGGCCCTGAAACTTCTTCGAAAACCAACCAGAAGCCTGGGTGCAGTGGCTCAAGTCTGAAATCCCACTGATCTGGAGTTCTGAATCAGGAAGATGGGTATAGATCAGGAACTGAAAGCCAGTCTGGGCCATACAGGGAGACCCCGTCTCCACACCCATCCAAACAGGGTGTCCG
>NW_007209265.1:0-619 GCF_000164805.1 Carlito syrichta | reverse complement strand
TACTAGTCCTGGAGTTATGGAGGGAGGACCCCCAGAGGCTAGGAAATGGTCTCAGTTGCCTTTGAGGATGTTACTGTGAACTTCAGCTACAAACAGTGGGCTTTCCTGGATTCTACCTAGAAGAAATTTTACAGATATGTGATATAAGAAATTTTTAGGAACCTAGCTTCTATAGGAACCAAATGGGAAGACCAGGATATTAAAGATCAGTGCAAATATTCTTAGAGAAATCAAAGTTAATTTGCACTCAGGAGAGGAAGTAATATTGCTCAAAGCAATGCTAGCATGCCATGATATTTGAAAAGCAAAAGTCATATGATAGGCTATGTAAGATAAAGAAGGTAGTCATTGTGGAGAAACCTTCAATCGATCTCCAAATCTTAATCTGAATAACACATTTATACTGGAGTAAAACCTTGTGAATTCAGTATGTGTAGAAAAATCTCCAAATGTCATTCATTCCATCACATAGTCCTCACATCTCACTCTGGAAGCAAATGATGTAAGTATGAGGAAAGAGGAGTGAAGCAAATGTAAGTGATATCTCACATATATTCAAAGAGAAATACTAATGTACACTGGAAATGAACATTACAGTTGTGCAGTATGTGGGAAAGAT
>NW_007209264.1:0-798 GCF_000164805.1 Carlito syrichta | reverse complement strand
CAAGTTAGTTGACCTATTGGCTGGCAAGCATGCCGAATAGTTTGCTTGCCTGCTAGCAGGTGAGCTAACCGATTAGTTAGCTGACGTAATGGAAAACGATGGAACCCACTAGTTAACTCACCAGATAGTTGAGTTGATACCAGACTAGTTAGCTAAGTAACTAGCTGAGTTGTTAGCTGACATAACTAGCTAGATGACTAACTAGCTGTTTATCTAGCTGACATTACTATCTAGTAAACAAGCTATCTAGCTGTAAAACTAGCTGACTTTACTAGCAATCTAATAGGCTAGTTAGACGGCTAGCAGACTTAACTATCTACCTGACTAGCTAGATGAATAGCTAGCTGACTTAACTGGCTAGCTGACTAGCAACGTGACTAGCTAGCTGACTGAATTAGGTACCTGAATAATAAGCTTACTTGCTAGCTCACTTAACTAGCTAGCTGGCTAGCTAGTTGACATGACTAGCTGAATAACTAGTTGGCTGGCTAGCTGACTTAAATAGCTAAATACCTTGTTGGCTGAACTAATAGCCAGGTGTCTCAACTAGCTAGCTACCTGGCTGGCTAACTGACTAGGCAGCTGGCAATCTAGCCAGCAGGCTGGCCACCTGGCTAGCCAGCCGGCTTAAATAGCCAGCCAGGTGGTTGGACAGTGGAATAGCCAGCCGACTTAAGTAGCTAGACACCATGCTGGTCAGTCAGCTAGCCAGCAGCTTAACTAGCTGTCCACCAACCTGATCAGCCTGCTAACCCACCGGCTTAACTTGCCAGACCCCTAGCTAACCAGCCAGCTAAC
>NW_007209263.1:0-698 GCF_000164805.1 Carlito syrichta | reverse complement strand
AAACGACATATCTAGCTGACTTAACCAGCTACTCAGCTGGCTAGTCAGATGACTAAACTAACAGATTATTTATCTAGCAAGCTGGCTAGCCAGCTGACTAACCTAACTGACTTAAGCTTTCAAGCTGGCTAGCCAGTTTACTTAACTATCTTGCTAACTACCTAGGTATCAGGCTAGCAAGCTGAATTAACTAGGTGCATTGAACAGCTAGCCTGCTGGCTATCATGCTGACTTACCTAGCTAGCTACCTATGCAGTCAGCTGGCTAGACAGCTGACTAAACTAGCTGTCTTAACCAGCTAGCCAGTTGGCTAGCCAACTGACTTAACACACTGAAATCACTAGTTAGCCAGGTAGCTATCTAGCTGACTTAACTATCTAGTTAACTACCTTGAAAATTGGCCAGCCAGTTCTCTTAATTAGCTGAATTAACCAGCTAACCAGCTATCTAGCCAATTGACTTAACTAGCTTACTTAACTAGCAAGCTACCTAGCTAGCCAGCTGACTTAAATAGTTAGCTAAATAGCTAGATACGTAGATAAAAAGCTGACTTAAATAGTTAGCTGACTAGCAAGTTAGCTGAATTATTCAGCTAGCTAACTAATTAGCTGACTCATTATACAACGTGATAGCTAGGTGACTTAATTATCTGACTTAACTTGTTAGCTAAGGAGCTAGCTAGCTGACACAACCAGCAG
>NW_007209262.1:0-719 GCF_000164805.1 Carlito syrichta | reverse complement strand
TTTGTAAAAACATAGTCTCACTATGTTGCCCAGACTGGTCTCTAATTCCTGGTCTCAAAGCAATCCTCCTAACTTCTCTGTTTTCAGCCTTCGAGGGGGATGCAAGAAGAAAAGCATTGTGTGCATGATTGGCTACCCCAGTGGGGATTAGGAAGGCTTGATGTAACGCTGCTGGTACATCAGAGGATACACAAAAGAATGTACAAGGGGAGTGAAAAGTTGCTGAGGCAACAAGTCCCACCCATCTCCTCTGCTTTAGCCTCAGGTAGTCTGCTTTCAGAATGTAAAAGTGTGGCCAGCCCAGGTCTTTTCACAGGAGTCTGCCCAGCTAGAAACTCTCTGCGGCTGCTGTGGGGCCCATTTCCTCCCAGGCTTGCTAGATAGCAGTGGGCAGCGAGGGTTGAATTCCCGGGAAATGACAGCTGGAGTCACTCAGGGCTTGTTTCCTGCACTACGTCGCATGAGTTTTGGCAAATTACAACTGTGAATGACGCAATTGCCCATGAGGGAAACTGTGAGACTCAAGGGGACTTCAAAGTCTGTGGCAGGAGCACAGAACTGAATTCTCCTCACTCACCTCTCCCGCTGTGTGTGGAGACTGTTCATGGTTTTTGTGGTCATTTAAGCAAGTCTGGCTAGTTCCTATCCAGGCTAATTGCTTTTTCCCTTCTTTGCACTATGTGGATCTTATCATTTTTCTGATAAGTCCTGGGGTGTGC
>NW_007209261.1:0-688 GCF_000164805.1 Carlito syrichta | reverse complement strand
CAGAGTGAGACTCCAACTCAAAAAAATAAAATAAAATCTTGTGTCCACTCTGTATATTATATATAACTACCAGCAATGCAAATAACTTTTGTCCATAAACATGCAAATGAAATTTGTCTGGTGGAGATGCGACAGATCTCCTCAGTTTTGTTCTACTGAGAAAATGCATTTTAGTATTTCTGATTGCTTATAGATGTCTCTGCTCTTTGAATTTTTCTTTGAGTTGGTTATAATATCTTATTGGCTCTCTCTTTAATTAATGAGCTAAATAAAATCTTTGGCATGTGTTAAAAAAATGAAATGAAATAAAATACTGGTATCTACCAGTTGAAAGTAATGTAGTTTCTGTGTTTACTGGTCAAATATGCTGTCCTTTTGTTTACATACCTAGCTAGACAAACTTTCTAATAAAGTTATGCAACATGACTTTTGTTTATTTATTTATTAAATACAAAACGGATAGTTTCTATCATGATTATTAAAATTGCCAAATCAAAATAAATTATTACTCACCTAATATAAGTAAAATTATTTTTCCAGGAGATTGGTTGGTTATTTATTTTAAACACATAGTTTTTAAGGTCTATAAATGTTTAATGGCTTCGGATAGTGCCCAGCCCACTGTATACGTTAAGCACTAACCACTCTGCTTATCGAATTATTTTTGTTCATACCATTCTTCAAATAC
>NW_007209260.1:0-726 GCF_000164805.1 Carlito syrichta | reverse complement strand
ATACCTCAATAAAGTTTCTTCACTTACAAAAGGGATTTAAACAGGTATAAAGAAGGTAGATGTGATTCATAACTTACTTTCTGGATAAACTGTGTCAGCATCCCACAACCCTGAGAATCCTTAACCACAAAAATAAGGCACAAGATGTCTAAGCTCAGACTGTAGGGTACTCCCTGTAGCTCAGGCTTTGATAAGAATACTAGAGGTAGGAACCAGAGTGCCAGGTGATGGTCTGGAGTCACAATAACAGAGTTAGAAGGTGGGTGTGTCATGGAATCCTAGGAACCCCTGCCTTCCAGATGCTTAGGCTATGCAGACATACAAGGCCTTCTGGTCTCAACTGAAGATTCCCACTGATGGGGACTGCTCCCTCAACTATCATTTTCAGTGTTTATGTACCCTTGTGACAATACCACAGACCAATCTCCTTTTAAAATTTAAACATGTTTTCTTTATTATTGCAAGTGCACAGAAAACATCAAGGAATCAAAATTTTCCCATATTCTTTCATTTTCTTAAGGTTTCTCAATGTTGTTTTTCCTCATAAAAATTTAAAGCTTTCAGATAATCTTCGTGTTCTTTTGTTCTTTTCTAATTTTAATATGACTTTAATGTTATAAGAAAAAGTTATAAGTATAATATTCTGCTCAGTATCTGAATAATTATAAGACTTTTATTCTGCACCTTAAAATTTCTCTTGTTAAGTTGGTGTCTCCCCCCACCCTC
>NW_007209259.1:0-814 GCF_000164805.1 Carlito syrichta | reverse complement strand
TATTTTAACTTTGTTTTAGTTCAAATGCTTGCTCTTTATTTTTCCCAAGAGAATTATTAAGGCTTTGCTATACACTATTATGTATCTTTCTTTAATTGATCTTCTATTCAACTGCTAGAATAAGAGATTTCTAAAATCTTTTTTTAAATTTGGAGGAGTCTAATTTAAAGGATCTATCTTCTGGTCATCAACAATTAGAATATCCAATGGTGTGTTTGTTTCAATAGCAACTTGATCTGACAGTCTCTTCATGGGAAGTCCAGAAGGCCATTTTGCAGGTTCAGTTCCTGTAGAAGGTTTAGAAGAGGCAATCCCAAATATCTTCCTTCAATAAAAGAATTCACTCCCAGGAACAGTCCACAGAAAATTAAGAATGGTGTTTTCCTCTGGTACCTCACAAGTTTGTGGGGGCTGCCAGTTATAGTTCCATTAATCTGTAACACCAGGTAGGTCTCCCCAGGTAGGACTTTCCCAGGACTAGCTATGCAACAAAAGTTGAGATATCAAATGCCCTCATAAACTCCCTTGAGAGCTTGACATATATGGAGAAAAAGTGTTTCGGGTTCTCAGCCGTTTTCAGACTGGCCACCTGACATGACCTTAAGGTCACTCCCTCCACCCACATAGATAATGGGAACTGGAGAAAGCATTCCCATTTGGTCATAAATCTTCCTCTCAAAGACATAAAACAGGATCAGAAGGAACCTCAGCTGGTTCTTGTCTTTATGATAGAACAACACAGAATGACAAAGACAAAGGAACAGATAATTTCTGGGAAGAAAGGGATAAAACAATATGAATATTCATATCACAA
>NW_007209258.1:0-338 GCF_000164805.1 Carlito syrichta | reverse complement strand
AGGAAAATAATGGAAGAAGGGGGGATCAATAGGAAGTTAGAAAGAGAGAAGAGCGATAGGGAAAACAGACATACATACCAACTACCAGGTGAAAAGAGACACAAGGCTGGAGAGAAGTGAAAAAAACACGCAAGAAATATTCCCTAAAGAATACTGGTAGCTACACAGAGACAGACTAATAAAATCGTGAAACAGCTAGTGTAAGTCAGAAGCAAACAGGTGAGCAAAACAAACAGACAAAATTACAAAATCAAAAGTCAAAATAAGAGATCAGACTAGCTCTGGAATCTTTCCTGAGTGTCTAAGCTCTCTTCAGCTCTGATCTCAGCCTCTCCCCG
>NW_007209257.1:0-561 GCF_000164805.1 Carlito syrichta | reverse complement strand
ATTAAATACTACATAGAACCTTGGCCATTAACCTCTATAGTCCTTGAAAGTTCTCAAAGCAGCTTTCAGAATGTCTGTGGAAGTCTCTTCTACCCTCTTTTCATCTGCTAATTAAAACTGCTTTTTTCAAGATCAAGACACATGTTTACAAAGTAATATTTAGTTCTGTAGTGGTCTCTTTTCATTACTTATTTTGCATCTGTGTTGCTCATTGTAAATGTGTAGCATTTTAGCAGTCTGTGGTGCTTTAATGGGTTGACCTTGGAACCTAATATACATTGCACTCCAGGAAGCAGATGATACACTTGAAGATAAACTTTGGAAAAGTAGAAGGTTTTGCAAATTTGGAGGGTGTTAGAATGTTAAAAGCCTGCAGAGTGAAGGAGGAAGATGGAAGTGAGTGGGTTACCGAAAAGGCAATGCTTTGTTTGTTCTATTTTGTGAATTACCGATTCAAAACTAAAGCAAGTTGATACTTAATATCTCTTTACCGAAAATTATTTTGGTTCCTTCAGAAGATGTTTGGAATGTTATTTAAAAGATCTTCATGAAGCAAATCTG
>NW_007209256.1:0-727 GCF_000164805.1 Carlito syrichta | reverse complement strand
TCAGAGACACACAGGGAGATGCAACTCTTGCTCAGGCTTCAGCATACCCAGAATTTGAGCATCTCTCTTCCATTTCTGCTTTGTGTTTTTCCTCCAAAGCTTTGCACTGATTTGTCAGTTTAGCTTGGGCTTGGGCTTGTGACTGAGGACTTTCCAGAAGATGTTGATTATGTTGCAGAAACTGGGAATAATCATCCTATAGAACATCACAGACTGATTGCAGCTCTTGTTCAATCTTTTCCGTACTCAGAATGTGAAAATATCTCCTCCATTTCTACTTTGTGTTTTCTCCTCCAAAACATTGTTTTGAGACACGTTTTCAGCCTGGGAGTGGTCTGCTTGCTCAGACATTTTCAGACCATATTGATTATATTTTAGAAGATTTGAATTTTCATTCATCATAGTATCACAGGCAGATTGCAAATCTGTTTGACGCTTTTGCATACCCATAATGTGAGCATGCTTTTCTTCCATTTCTGTTTTTGTTTTCCTCCAAAGCATTGTACCTACATGCCACTTCAGCTTGGGCTTGGTCTGTTGCTCAGACTCTTCCAGAAAATGTTTGTTATGGTGTAAAATCTGTAAATTTTCATCCTTCAGTGCATTCCAGGTAGATTGTAAATCTTGTACAAACTTTTGCATACCCACAATGTGAGCATCCGTTTCCTCTATTTCTACTTTTGTGTATTTTATGCATAACATTTTACCAAGATGCAAATAGTCATTG
>NW_007209255.1:0-749 GCF_000164805.1 Carlito syrichta | reverse complement strand
TAGTCCATTCACATTCAGACTGATTACTGAAATGTGATGTTCATCCCTGTCATGATGCTCTTATAAAGTTTTTTTCTTTGTTTGCTTGTTTTCTTTTGACTTTGGAGTTGATGTGTGTGTGTATTTTCAAATTTTTTATTGTGCTGTATTCTCTGTTGATTCTGTGCTCTGCTATTCTCTTGGGAAGTGGGTGGTCTTTCTTTTTTTCCTTCTTCTTTGTCTTTCTTCTGTGCTTAATACATTTTAAGTGTCTCCTTAAGACACCTGGTCTTAAATTGCATAATTTGGTCTGGAAATTGCATAATCTCTTTTGGATTATATGTCTGGAAAGGATTTTAATCCTTCATCATTGATGAAACTGTACTTGGCTGAATAGGAAATTCTTGGTTGCAGTTGTTTTTCTTTGAGGACTTTGAGTATAGGACTCAATTCCCTTCTTGCTTGTAGTGTTTCTGCTGATAGGTCTGCTGCTATTCTGATTGGTTTCTTCTGGTAGGTAGTCTGACTTTCTTGCTGCATTTAGGAATTTTTCTATTGTGCCTACTTTGTGTAGGCAAATTACTGTGTGTCTAGGGGTTGATCTTCTTATTTGATGCCTTGTTGGGGTTCTCTGTATCGCTTGTGCTTGGCTGGTCACATCTCTGGTGAGATGGGGAAAGTTTTTTTGGATTACCTCCTGGAATACTTGCTCCAAGTTGTTCTCCATTTCACTTTCTTCATCTGGGATACCAATCAGGCATAGGTTTGGG
>NW_007209254.1:0-657 GCF_000164805.1 Carlito syrichta | reverse complement strand
GTTTTTATAAAGAAGGGGTGCTAGATTTTATCAAAAAACTTTTCTGTGTTTAATGATATCATCATGTGGTTTTGTTGTTACATCTGTTGATGTATTTAATTATGTTTATGGTCTTGGGAATTGTTGAACCAGCCCTGCATCTTTGGGATGAAAGCCTACTTGGTTGTGGTGGATGAATTTTGAGATGTGTTGTTGGATCTGATTTGCTAGGATCTTGTTGAGAATTTTAGCATCTATGTTCATCAAGGATATTGGTCTGTAGTTCTCTTTTTGTTGGATCTTTATCTGGTTTGAGTATCAATGTGATGTTAGCTTCATAAAATTATTCAGGGAGAGTTTATCTTTCTCAATTGCCTAGAGTACTTTCAGTAGGATTGGTATCTTTCTGTCTTTTATGTTTTGTAGAATTCTGTTAGAAAGCCATCTGGTCCAGTGCTTTTTTTTAAGGTAGTTTTCTTATGACATAGTCAATTTCCTGGATTATTATTGGTCTATTTAGGGTCTCAATTTCTTCTTGTTTCACCCTGGGAAGGTTGTGTGATGTAAGAAAGTCTTCCATTTCCTTTAGGTTTTCAAGTTTGTTTCCATACAGTGTACATAGTAGTCTCTGATAATCTTTTGTATTTCTTCAGGGTCAGTTGTGACTTGATCAGCATG
>NW_007209253.1:0-620 GCF_000164805.1 Carlito syrichta | reverse complement strand
GCAATCTCTCTGACAGAAAACTGCAGCATGTGCATGCTTGCTTCCTCATACATTAAAGTGAGACTCCAACATTCATGTGGAAAGTTAACAAATGTGTTTAGGATTGTCTTCGTGAAGAAGGCAATCCAGCACTCACAATTTTCCCACTCCCAGCCACTATCAAACATCCCTCTGCCTTTACATCACTGCCCCTACCCCTTCCAGCCATTACTCCCTGATCGTAAAGACTGCAATTGATTGCCTTCCTTTGTGCTTGCACAACACCATTTACTTCTTCCTTCTTACAACTATTACTCTGGGATGAATTTAGTAGTTTTTATTTTATTTTAAGTTAGAGTCTTATTCCATTGTGCAGGCTGGTGTGCAGTGGCCTGCATGCTCATGGCTACTCTAGCACTGACCTGCTGGGCTCCAGCAATCCTTCTGCCTCAGCCCTCCATGCAGCTGGAACTTCAAGGGCATGCTACTACACCTGGCTAAGAATTTACTAGTGTTTGAGTCAGTCTTTCCACTGAATGGTAAGAGAATAAGCTATATTTTCATTATTTTATTCCTATAAGTCAGTTCATGCCTTGAACATGAAAGGTATTTACCAATATTTTTGGAATGAATGAATTAGC
>NW_007209252.1:0-690 GCF_000164805.1 Carlito syrichta | reverse complement strand
TCTGTATTGGTGTGATAAACAAGACATACACAGTCTCTGCCTCACAAAACTTGCAATCTCTCTGACAGAAAACTGCAGCATGTGCATGCTTGCTTCCTCATACATTAAAGTGAGACTCCAACATTCATGTGGAAAGTTAACAAATGTGTTTAGGATTGTCTTTGGGAAGAAGGCAATCCAGCACTCACAATTTTCCCACTCCCAGCCACTATCAAACATCCCTCTGCCTTTACATCACTGCCCCTACCCCTTCCAGCCATTACTCCCTGATCGTAAAGACTGCAATTGATTGCCTTCCTTTGTGCTTGCACAACACCATTTACTTCTTCCTTCTTACAACTATTACTCTGGGATGAATTTAGTAGTTTTTATTTTATTTTAAGTTAGAGTCTTATTCCATTGTGCAGGCTGGTGTGCAGTGGCCTGCATGCTCATGGCTACTCTAGCACTGACCTGCTGGGCTCCAGCAATCCTTCTGCCTCAGCCCTCCATGCAGCTGGAACTTCAAGGGCATGCTACTACACCTGGCTAAGAATTTACTAGTGTTTGAGTCAGTCTTTCCACTGAACGGTAAGAGAATAAGCTATATTTTCATTATTTTATTCCTATAAGTCAGTTCATGCCTTGAACATGAAAGGTATTTACCAATATTTTTGGAATGAATGAATTAGCATATGTGATAAATTAATT
>NW_007209251.1:0-687 GCF_000164805.1 Carlito syrichta | reverse complement strand
CCCCCGCTGGCCGTAGCTTCGGCGCCTCCATTAGATGATGAATTTTTCCCCAAGGAGGAAATGGAGGAAGTGATTGGGTATCATAAGCAAAAAAATCTTGCTAATGTTGACAAGGCACCTCCTCCCATACCCTTTACAAGAAATAAGGTGAAAACACCAAAATTCACACCTGGGTATGTGTCTCCGGCTAATGTAGGTATGCAGGGAGTCAGAAAAAAGGCAGAAGAAGAGGAAGATTTTATCTTGTCTTCTTGCTTTCCAGTAATTTATATGGAAGAAGGCACAGTAAATGAGGTACCTCACTGGGAGCCACTACCATATAAATTAATTTAAAGAGGCTTGTACTCAGTATGGTCCTACAGCTCCTTATACTATTACTATTATGGAACAATTTGCCACTTGGTGGATGACACCACAAGATTGGCGACAACTTGCTCAAAGCTGTTTGTCAGGAGGAGGCTATTTACTATGGGAAACTGAATTTGAAGATCAGGTAAAGATTAGGAAGGCTGCTAACCAGCAGGGGAATTCAAATCAGTTTCATATTTCTAGCAATATGCTGTTAGGAAGAGGATAATATGAGTCAGTTGACAGTCAACTAATCTTACCCAAGGAAGTTTTACTCCAGGTAAATTCTTGTGCAAGTGAGGCTTGGAAGAAGTTAGCTATTAATTCTACTCAGACTGC
>NW_007209250.1:0-662 GCF_000164805.1 Carlito syrichta | reverse complement strand
TCAGGGGTCTATCCCATTGATAAAGCATCTGGTCTCTCCTAGAGGACACTGAGGTTCTGCCGCCACCCGGGTATTCAAATTGTTCCAGACGGAGCAGGGCGAACATTTCAATGTTTCCTCATCCAGCAAGTGGGTGCAAGGTGAGGAGTTTCCGACAACTTGGTAAACACCTCACAGTGCGTGAAAACACCAGGGCTCACTGTCTTTGCAGAACTAGGATTTTTCTCTTGCACTAATAGGACCACTGAGCTATTACAGAATCAACTAAAAATGTGCAGCTAAAAGCTGTCTTTAATCAGGCAAGCACATTTGCCAATAGCCCAGAAGGATCTTCCCCTGGACTAAGATTTCTTTCACCTCACTAGAGGTCCGTGGTGTTCCCTGGAGCTCACGGAATGGCGTTTGCAGGCTAGGCAATGACACTGAACAGGAAGTGCAGATAGGAACGCGACCAGCCTTCACGTAGCCCACACTCAGGGGTTGCAGGAAGCCCCAGTCTAGTGGCAAGCCTTCGGTGGATTTTCTTTCTTTCTTTTTTGTTGATTTGTTTTTGCAATAACAGAGAATATATATTGTGTTTATCAAATAAGAAACTCAATAAAAAATTAAAAGTTGAAAAATAAAATAAGAAGCTCATTAAAAGTTGTTTTTAATTAACTGTG
>NW_007209249.1:0-579 GCF_000164805.1 Carlito syrichta | reverse complement strand
CACGCCTGGAATGTAGCCAGTGCTCAGAATGCATTGCTGAGAGGGGTTCTGGCTAGTTCCCGTGACACGCAAGGCACATCCTCCTGAGCACACTCATCTCCTCAGCATCCCCTGTGGGGTTTGGTGGTGACATGGGTGGTGACCCTGGCAATGAGTTTGTCAAGTGCCAACCCTGCCAGGCACAGGGTAAGCATTTGGTACAGCCGATCTCACTGAGACCTTGAAACGCCATAGGAGAAGTAACTGATGCTGGGTCCCATGTCAGATGAAGAAGCTGAGGCTGTGTCACTTCCCCAGGTAACACATGGCCTGGCTAAAGATCTGTGTGCCTGACAATGACCTGGAGTTGAGTGTTTTGTGAGACAGGGTCAGGAGAGTTGGCCCCGGTGGGCAGGGTTTCCTCTCTGATATGCAGAAGAAGAAAGCCAAAGGACTGGGGAGCTATTGAATAAGTAACTATTGAGTAACATTCCAGCAGGGCATTGGAAGGAACAGGGATAGCATTTGGTGGGTGGGGATGCCTGAGACAGAACCTGGAAGTGGGCTGATCCGTGCTCCTTGTGCACAAGGTGGACCTGG
>NW_007209248.1:0-530 GCF_000164805.1 Carlito syrichta | reverse complement strand
TCATAGCCATGCTGTGCTCCATGAGCTTCCACCGTGTGGGGCAGGTGGGGTGCTGGGCCAGGAGGGGAGTCCACACAGGATTAGGCTCGAGGCCTACTCACTTGGGCTCTACCCCAAGGTCACGTATGGAAGGAACACACACAATTCAGGAAAATCTTAGCCACCTCAGGGAGAGAGTTCTCGTCAATGCTTGCTCATTGGCCAGAAGCCCAGGGACTCTGTGTCAGATTAGGCAGTGAAATCCTATTTCCTACAAGTTAAGTGACAAGGACTCAGAGCATGTGCAGTTGACAGGGTGGGTGTATGTGAGGCCAGCATCTTAAACAATCCTCCGGGACGGTTGTGGGCGACGCTGCTGTTCTGAGCCTCACTGGGTAATGTGCATTAAATGTGAAATGGTGACCGACTTTGACCTAGAAGTTCTACTTCTGGGAATGTAATATGGAAAATGATCAGAGGCGGACAGAGACTGATGTATCAAATGTCTTCTATGGTAATATGTGTTTTGGCCGAACATCAAAGGCAACCAT
>NW_007209247.1:0-675 GCF_000164805.1 Carlito syrichta | reverse complement strand
CTGCCCTCAAGAAGTTCCAATATTTACTTCATGTGTGTCCTGAAATATTCAGGCCCCAAACACAATTTATTTATTTAAAAAATTTTTGGTTTTTTGAGTTGGAGTCTCACTCTGTCACCCAGACTGGAGTGCAGTGGCTGTTCCCGGTCACCGCAGCCTCAACCTGCAGCCTCTCTCAGATTCAGGATTCGGGTACAACACTCAGCCTCCCAAAGGCGCGGTTTTACAGGCTGAGTCACCGAGCCCAGGTCACTATTTTTTAACCTAAGTGCTTTTAAAGATTTCTTTGAAATGTGGGTCAATTATGTAAGCAGGAGGGGGAAATAAAAACCTAACTAGAGCAAATATTTAACTTTGCCTTTGGTATGTTGAAGCCACAAGTCCATGCAAAACTCTCAGGCATGTCCCATAATAAAAGTGACTTAAAAATATATTTTTTTCTTCACAGTGGGGGCGCAGGTTGGGGTTTGCATCACTTGAGACCCCAGGGCCCTGGAGGCAGCTTGGACTCAGATGTTTGTTCCCGGAACCGGAAACGTCTCTGCCCTTTCCTGATTTCTGCAAACTTGAGATCTTGGTCAAATTCCTTTCTGGAATGTTGGCAAACCCAGAACACAGAGACCTCCACAGCGACTCAGAGACACACAGCATGTACTGGGGTGAGATTATAAGTGA
>NW_007209246.1:0-425 GCF_000164805.1 Carlito syrichta | reverse complement strand
CCCCAAAGTAACTGAGAGAGACTTTCAGGGAAGCCTGTACTGGTTCCCACTGGCCAGGTTTTGAACTTTCCAATCTTTCTTGTTGATTCGGGCCATCTTTCTTTTCTCCTTTCTCAGAGAACTGCCTGCCTTCAAGATAGTTGCAATGTGTGCCAGTGCCAGTCTAGAGGAGAGAAGATTAATTACTCTCTCATCAGAAAAAGAAAAACTTGCAAATTTTGATGTTTGGAGAAAGATGAACTGGTGAAATACAGCCAGGATGCTTTCTCCAGTCTTTATTTTGGAGTGAAAAATGCCTAACATGGTTAGACCAAGCTCATTTACTAGGGCACCTCCTTGCTGGGAGTTGAACTCTGGATCTCAAATCCCTTTGCTTTGCAGACAACTGAGGAATCTCTTGGATACGGTGCATATGTATCAGAGTC
>NW_007209245.1:0-538 GCF_000164805.1 Carlito syrichta | reverse complement strand
CTTCTGTGATAGTTGTCCTAGGGACTATACTTCTTTTTTGATAGGTGACCAATTGACAATCCCTATGCTGTGATTTGGGTCCCAGTGACTGGCCCTCATTTATAATGGATGCTCCAGTGAATAGAAGTCTTCTGTGATACATGCCCCAGTGAATGACCCTCCTCTGTGATGGCTGCCCGAGTGACAGTCCCGCCTTTATAGTGGGAGTCCCAGTGACTGGCATTTCTTTGTGACGTGTTCCTCAGTAACTAGCCCTCCTCACTTATGGGTGCCCCTGTGACCGGCTCTCCTCTGTGATGTGTGCAACAGTGACTAGCCCTCCAAGGCTGACCGTTCTAGCGATTGCCCCTTCTTCATAAGGGGCACCACCATGATTGACTCTCCTCTGTGATGGGTGCTTCAGTGACTAGACATCCTCTGTGATGGGATCACCAGTGTCTTGTTCTCCTCTGCAATGAGTGCCACAATGACATGGAGATCTCTGTGTTTGGGCCTTCTGCTTATTGACACTCCGTCATAATAGGAGACCCAGTGACTA
>NW_007209244.1:0-691 GCF_000164805.1 Carlito syrichta | reverse complement strand
TGACTTTCCTCTGTAATGGGTATCTCAAAAACTGTCTATTCTCTGTGATGGGGTTCCCCAAGTTACTGTCTCTGCTCTTTAATGAATGCCCCAGTACTGGCTCTCCACCGTGATGGGTGTCCCAGTGAATAACACTCTTCTGTGATAGTTGTCCTAGGGACTATACTTCTTTTTTGATAGGTGACCAATTGACAATCCCTATGCTGTGATTTGGGTCCCAGTGACTGGCCCTCATTTATAATGGACGCTCCAGTGAATAGAAGTCTTCTGTGATACATGCCCCAGTGAATGACCCTCCTCTGTGATGGCTGCCCGAGTGACAGTCCCGCCTTTATAGTGGGAGTCCCAGTGACTGGCTTTTCTTTGTGACGTGTTCCTCAGTAACTAGCCCTCCTCACTTATGGGTGCCCCTGTGACTGGCTCTCCTCTGTGATGTGTGCAACAGTGACTAGCCCTCCAAGGCTGACCGTTCCAGCGATTGCCCCTTCTCCATAAGGGGCACCACCATGATTGACTCTCCTCTGTGATGGGTGCTTCAGTGACTAGACATCCTCTGTGATGGGATCACCAGTGTCTTGTTCTCCTCTGCAATGAGTGCCACAATGACATGGAGATCTCTGTGTTTGGCCTTCTGCTTATTGACACTCCGTCATAATAGGAGACCCAGTGACTAACTCTTCTCTGTGACATT
>NW_007209243.1:0-719 GCF_000164805.1 Carlito syrichta | reverse complement strand
CGTCCTGTGAGTGAGCCAACAAGTTTGTTGACCTGTTGGCTGGTGAGCAAGCTGACTAGTTTGCTGAACAGTTGGCAGGTGAGCGAGTCGACAAGTTAGCTGAACTGATGGAAAGTGAGCAAGCCCACTAGTTAGCTGACCAGATAGCTGAGTTGCTAGCCGACTAGTTAGCTAAGTAACTAGTTGATTTGCTAGCTGACTTGACTAGCTAGC
This sequence comes from Carlito syrichta, assembly GCF_000164805.1. NCBI lineage: Eukaryota > Metazoa > Chordata > Mammalia > Primates > Tarsiidae > Carlito > Carlito syrichta. Next base: position 506 of record NW_007209243.1, on the reverse strand, counting down.
TGAGTAGATAGCTGGCAATCTAGCTGATATAACTAGCTAGCAAACAAGCTAACTAACTCTCTAGCTTGCTTACTTAACTACCTATCTATCTGGCTACTGGCTAGCTGACTTAACTAGCTAGCAGACTTAACTAGCTAGCAGACTAGTAACCTGACTAGCTAGCTGACATAACTAGCTAGCTGGATAGTTAGCCTACTTGCCAGCAGACTTAACTAGCTAGCTGGCTAGGTAGCTGATGTATCTAGCTGACTAGCTTGTTGGCTGTCTAGCTGGATAGCCAGCTGACTTAACTAACTATCTACCTGGTTGGTTAGATGGCTAGCCAGCTAGCTTAACTAGCTACCTACCTGGCTGGCTGACTGGATACGCAGCTGGCTAACTAGCTAGTGGCCTGGCCACCTGGATAGCAAGCCTGTATAAAAAGCCAGTCGTCTGTCTGGAGAGTGGACAGCAAACTGGCTTAACTAGCCAGCCACCCTGCTGTTCAGCCTGCCAGTCAGTCAGCT
>NW_007209242.1:0-753 GCF_000164805.1 Carlito syrichta | reverse complement strand
AGGATTGCTTGAGTCCAAGAGTTTGAGAACAGCCTAGGCAACATAGCAAGACTATATCTACAAGAAAAAAAAGTCAGGCATAGTGGCATATGCCTATAGTCCAGCTACTTGAGAGGCTAAGGTAGGAGGATCATATGAGCCCAGGAGGTTGAGGCTGCAGTGAGTCATGATCATGCCACTGCACTCCAGTCAGGGTAATAGAGCAAGATGCTGTTGATAAAATAAATTAATTAAAAAGATGTTACTGAGGTTGTTCTGTTTTAGTTTGGCAAAAGCCTTCTAACCCTAGTCTATCTTTTTTTTCTAATTAACCTAAAGAGTGTGCTAGCCTCACAAACACTGATTCTCACAGTATGGAATGAACTTCTCTATACTGATGATTGCATGTATGATGGTGAGGGGGAGTAAAGGAAATAAATGTAGCAAAAGAGTTACCTGTCACTTCTCAGGGCACAGAATAATTAAGAATTTTAGTTGCAGCTAGTTGGCCACCATTTAATGTTAGTAGATTTATCTATTAAAGAGTTGAAGCATGACTTACTGTAGCCATTAAAAACAGGCCAAAGTATTTTATAGAAATAATTTACTAAATTATTTCTGGAAATTTTTGCCAAGCAGTAAAACTCATTTTTCTTTCACAAAGACTAGTGAGATAAAGTACTGGGGAAAAAAATCATCTGATCTCTTTAAAAGAAACTAACATATTTGGAGGCCCAAATACTGTACAGTACAATATAGTAAGTCATATTTTTA
>NW_007209241.1:0-711 GCF_000164805.1 Carlito syrichta | reverse complement strand
TGACCTCAAGGTATCATCCAGCCTTGGCCTCCAAAGTGCTGGGATGCCATGCAGGAGCCACTGAGTTTGGCTAATTATTTATATATTTTATTTTTCTTTAGTATTTTCTTTTTTAATTTTGTAGTGACTGGCTTTTGCTATGAGGCCCAGGCTAGCCTCAAACTCCTGGCCTCTAGTGATCCTCCCACCTCAGCCCCCCAATATGCAGGAATTTCAAGCTGGGACCACTAAGTCTGGCTAATTATTTTATTTCATTTCATTTCATTTCATTTTACTTTACTATTCTATTTTTTTTATTTTGTAGAGACAGGATTTTGCTGTTGGAACCAGGTTAGTCTCAAACACCTTGCCTCAAGAGATCTTCTCACCCTGACTTCCCAAAGTCCTAGTATGCCAGGTAGGAATCACTAATTCTGGACAATTCTTTTCTTTTCTTTTATTTCATTTCACTATACTATTTTATTTCTTTATTTTGTAGTGACAGGGTTTTTGCCATGAGGCCTAGGCTAGTCTCACACTCCTGGCCTGAAGCTATCCTCCTGCTTCAGCCTCCCAAAATGCTAGGATGCTAGGGAGGAACCACTAAGTCTAGTTAATTATTTTATTTTATTTTATTTTATATTATTTTTACTCTATTATTTATTTTTTTTATTTTGTAGTGACAGGGTTTTGCCATGAGTCCCAGGCTAGTCTCCAACACCTGTCTCAAAG
>NW_007209240.1:0-633 GCF_000164805.1 Carlito syrichta | reverse complement strand
AAGGGCTGGGATGTCAGGCTTAGCCCCTAAGCCTGGTCTAAGGTTGTTGTGGTGGCGGTTTGTTTTATTATTCTGAGTCAGAGTCCCGCTCTGTTGCCCAGGCTGGAGTGCAATGATGTGCTCTTGGTCAATGCAGACTCCTCCAGCTGGCCTCCGGAGTCCACCCACCATTTCCTCCCTGAGTGGCTGGATCAACAGGCATGGGCTACCATGCTCCACTAATTTTCTTTGGCTTCTTGTAGAGACGAGGTCTCGCTAAAGTGCTGGGGCCTGGGATGGTCTCGAACCCGGGGGCTCAGGCCACCCTCTCACCTTGGCCTCCCAGATCGCTGGAATGACAGGCATTAGCTGCAGTGTCCAGCCTCCACACCCCTCTTGGGTGCCTACAACCAGGCCTGCTCCCTTCCAGTGACCCAAGACACTGGAGAGGGCTGTTGGAGTCGCCTGCCAAACCTTCCACCAGGTGAGGGCCAGGCTCATGGGTGTGTCTCTGCCAGGGTGTCCACCCCACCACCTACCTCATTCCCAAGGGTGGACCCACTCACTCCTCCCAGGGGCTGCCCTGGGGAAAAGGAGGTCCTGATCTAAAAACTTCAGGGGAGCGGATACTGCAGGATGACTCATGCCTGTCAC
>NW_007209239.1:0-746 GCF_000164805.1 Carlito syrichta | reverse complement strand
GCTAGCTAGATATGTAGAGAGCTAGTTAAGTTAGCTGGGTAGCCAGCTGGGTAACTAGTTAAGTCTGATAGATGTTCCAGCTGACTAGCTGGTTAAGACAACTAGTTAAGTCAGCTGGCTAGCCAGCTGGATAGCTAGGTACCAGTTAAGTTAATTCAGCTGGCTAGGCAGCTGGCTAGTTATTTAAGTCAGCTATTTAATTCATCTGGCTTTCCAGCTGGCTAGCTAGGTAGATAGCTAGTTAAGTCAGCTTGCTAGCCAGTTGGCTGGCTAGTTAAGGCACCTAGTTAAGTCAGCTCACTAACCAGCTGATTACCTAGGTAGCTATGTAGTTAATTCAGCAGGCAAGCCAGCGGTATATGTTAGCAGTTAGCTAGTTAAGTCAGCTTAAAAGCCACCTAGCTAGCAGGAGATGTCAGCTAGTTAAGTCAGCGGGCTTGCCAGTTGTGTAACTAGTTATGTCAGATATTTGAGTCATCTGGCTAGCCAGTTGACTAGCTGGATAAGTCTGCTAGTTAATTGAAGTGGCAAGCCAACTGACTAGCTACGTATCTCAATAGTTAAGTCAGCTAGCTAGTCAGCTGAATGGCTGATTGAGTCAGCTCGTTAAGTCAGCTGGCTAGCAACCTGGCTAAGTAGGTAGCTAGCTAATTAAGTCAGATGACTAGCTGGCTGGCTTGCTAGTAAGTCAGTGAGTTAATTGAGCTACCGAGCCAGCATGCTAGCTATGTGGCTAGCTAGTTAAG
>NW_007209238.1:0-575 GCF_000164805.1 Carlito syrichta | reverse complement strand
TACATAAGCCCTCTCTAATCTCAAATAAAAATAGTCTACCCAACTGAGAAGAAACTAGAAAAATAATTCTGACAATATGAAAAAACCAGAATTCTTCAACATACCTAAAAGACCACACTAACTGTTTAGCATTAGACATAACCAAAATGAAATCTTTGAAGTTCCAGAGATAGAATTCAAAAGGCTGATTATAAAATTGATCAATGGCTTTAAAAGAAAGTTGAAAGCCAACATAAAGAAAAAAACAAAACAAAACAAAACTATCCAGGACATGAATGAAAAATACTCTAAAGAGATAGACACTTTAAAATAAAAAAGCTAAAATTCCGGAAGTGCAAGAATATTTATGGAAGTACAAAATGCAGTGGAACGTTTTCACAGTAGACTAGAACAAGTAGGAGAAAAGATTTCAGAACTTGAAAACAAGACTTTCAGTCAGACAACAATAAAGTCAGTCAGACAACAATAAAGAAAAAAAGAATCAAAAGAATAGAAGAAAGTCTCCAAGAAATGTGGAATTATGTTCAATGTCCAACCCTAAGAATTGTACATGTCCCTGAAGAAGAAGAGAAAAC
>NW_007209237.1:0-521 GCF_000164805.1 Carlito syrichta | reverse complement strand
TACTTGCAATGGACCTTTAGCAAGTCGTGTATCCTCTTAAAGATCAAGGACTTTCACTTCTTAAAAGCAAAACTTGAAAAGTTCTCTTTAATCATATTAAAAGTAAAGTAACACTGGTAAGAGTTCTAGTTATGGTAGTAGTGATGATAGTAACATAGATCATTTTACAAATGAGTGCTTGCCTCGTTGGCAATATACCCGGGGCTTTCATGTGGAATTCTTCATTACACAGGCACATACACACAGACACACATACACACACAGACGACACAAGGCAAAACAAAACAGAAATGGAAAAGGGGTTTGAATTATTCTACAATCTTAGTTTGTTATGAAGAATGAATGAGATAACGGGTAACCAAATATTTGGAACTTGATAAACAACACAGAAACAAAAACAATTTTATCATCACAGGATTAGATTTTACATGCACCCAAACTGACTTGAGTGTAATATGCTGAATTTTTGCTTATAATCTCCCAACCTGATGGTCAAGAACTATGATCCTTCAGGGATTCCT
>NW_007209236.1:0-768 GCF_000164805.1 Carlito syrichta | reverse complement strand
TAGGTCGATTTCTGGGTTCTCTGTTCTTTTACGTTCTCTCTGTGCCTTTCTACAGATATAACACAATCTTGAGTACTGTAGCTATGTAAGTCTTAAATTCAACTAGACATTATCCTCCTACTTTATTTTTTCTAAATTATTCTAGTTACTTTAATTCTTTTGAGATTTCATATAAATATGAGAATGTTCATGCACACGCACACACCTCCATTTTGTTGTACTAGTGAGAGGAACTGTATTAAGCCTATCTTTCAATTTGGGGAGATTTGTTATCTTTTCTACATTGAGACTTTCAATCCATAACAATCCATGGTATGTCTCTCCATTTATTTCCATCTTCTTTGATTTCTTTCATTAGAATTGTGTCATGTTCAGTATACAAGTCTAACATGTTTTGTTATATTTACACCCAAATTAAAATTTTTGGCTACAGGCTGGCACACTAGTGATGGGCTGATGACTTCATTCCAATTATTAAGAATATCTGCCAACCATGAATGAGACCACATTCCAGGAAAAAATTAGGTACAGATTCGTAGAGGCAACATGAGTGGCTAAAGTCACAGGCGGCTGACTTCCCTCACATCCACAGAGACTTCTCAAGAGGATTTATGAAGGTGAGCTCCACTAGGTCAGCTCTGAGTGGGAACCAATTCATTTTGGCCCAGTTGAGAAGCAGGCCACAGTTCTTTTGATCACTTCTGATCCAGCATGATCAAAATGCCATAAGCAAGGTTTTGTGTGTGTTTAACCAGGCCTAGGGTGTGG
>NW_007209235.1:0-576 GCF_000164805.1 Carlito syrichta | reverse complement strand
CAAAAAGAATTTGACATATGACAATAAATTAACAGGGTTTAAATTAAGTTTAGCATACAGCTACCTCCATACATATTTTAAGTTCAACCCAAAGGTTTCTTGTATATAGTGAACTGTAATCTAACTAGATGTATATGCCAATTCTACCCTTGTGCCAATCATCAAGTTTCAACCAAGTGAGGATAGCCAGCTATTCAAAAGAGGTTTAAATAGGGCAATCACCGAGCTGTTACCAATCTACTGCATCTGTACCTCACTTCCATTTTTTTTGTACACCAAGTAGCTTTTTCTGTTCACAAAGTTGCCACGTGGCTATGCTGGAGTCTTTCTGAGGCTCACTGGTTTGGAAGGCTGCCTAATCAATTGTTCTTTGCTCAATTAAACTGTTAAATGTAACTTGTTTTAGGTTTTTCTTTGAACACTGTCCTCAAGTGACTGTCTCCTGATAAATCTTTTTACCTCTTCATTCTGTGACTGATGTTCTTTTGTGTCTCTTTTCCATATTTTTATGTCAGTACTTCATTCTAGCTATAATAATAACTTACTTGTATAAACTCCAAAAATATCTGAGCTGTG
>NW_007209234.1:0-542 GCF_000164805.1 Carlito syrichta | reverse complement strand
CAGCACCTGTCACCTCCAAAGCAGAGCCTACCTGAGTCTGGAGGAGGCCCACAGGGAACCCCCAACCCCTGCATGAAGGGCACTGTGTGTGTGGCCCTGTCACTTGGAGGCAAGGCCTTGGAGCTGGGCTGACATTGGAGCCACTCACCACGGGAACCGCTGTCGGCTGTGTACCCCCAGATTCATGTCCTGGCAGGTGGAGCCTTGGGAAGGGGAGGAGGTCATGAGGGTGGATCCCCCTAAATGGGGTTAGAGCCCTTACACAAGAGTCCCAGAGTTCCCTCGCCCCCTCTGCCCTGTGAAGACAGTGGGAAGGCGGCCACCTGTGAGCCAGAAAGCAAAGTCCTCGGCAGCCCCTCAATATGCCGACTGAGCTTGGACTTGCAGCCTCCAGAACTGTAAGCAGTACATCTCTGTTGTTTGTAAGGCTCCATTCATGATATTTTATCGTAGCAGCCTGAGTGCCTAAAATGTGACCAGCGCCACGTGTCAGGATCATGATATTTGTGTAAATAACATGTCATATTAAAGTAACCTGTTAC
>NW_007209233.1:0-727 GCF_000164805.1 Carlito syrichta | reverse complement strand
GGGTGACAGAGTGAGACTCCAAGTCACACACACAAAACAGTATTGACGTGAGATCTTCTGTCTTTTTGATATAGGCATTTAATGTTGTAAACTTTCCTCTAACACTGATTTGCCATATTCCAGAGCTTTTGGTATGTTGTATCTCTGTTTTCATTCGTTTCAAAAATTTTAATGATTTCTGCCATAATTTTGTTGTTTACTCAAAGGTCATTCAAGAGCACATTGTTTAGTTTCCCTTTACTTGTGTATTTTTGAGAGTTTCCTGTGGTATTGATTTCTCATTTTATTCCACTGTGGAACAAGAAGATGCTTGGTATGATTTGGATTTTTAAAAATGTAATGAAGCTTGCTTTATGGCCAAGCGTATGGTCAGTTGTGGAGAATGTTCCATGTGGGGATGAGAAGATTTATTCTGCAGTTGTAGGTTAGAGTATTGGAAACAACAAATGCAGAGACATTTTATTGCCTGACATCAAATCATACAACCAGTACACATGTAGACAGGTCAACGGAACAGAATAGAGAACCTAGACATGAAACCACATACCTGCAACCAACTGATGGCTGACAAAGTTAGCAAAAAATAAGCATGGGAGAAAGGGAAGTGTATTCAAGAAACGATGCTGGTTAAATTGGCTAGCTGTATGCAGAAGAGTGGAACTGGACCTCTATCACTCACCATATACAGCAATTAATTCCACATGGATTAAAGAATTAAACATAAGAC
>NW_007209232.1:0-817 GCF_000164805.1 Carlito syrichta | reverse complement strand
AAAATGATAAATAAATGAAAGTAAAGTTAGACAAGCAGAAGAGATGGCCCGTATTTGAGCAGGTGAAGTGTGAACAGTGAAAGTCCAGTCAAACTGGTATCCAGCTCGGGCAGAAATCATTCTGTTCTTCCACAACAAAAGAGTCTCAGATTTCTGGAGGCCGATATGGGATGAGGTCCTTGCCCACAAATAAAAGCCCAACAACTCAAGTGACGATCGCCAGGTGACCAGGAGCAGGCATCATGGCCCTCGTGTGTCCCCGGCTCTGGAGAAGAGTTGCCTCTGAAGAGGCATTCTCAACCTCGCAAGAATGGGCGTTTCCGCTGTCCCAGCTCACACGATTCCAGCATGTATATTTTTTCTTTTTTTTGAGTCGGAGTCTCACTCGGTCGCCCAGACCGGAGTGCAGTGGCTGCTCCTGGCCACCGCAGCCTCGACCCGCCGGGCCCGGCGATCCTTCCGCCTCAGCCTTCCGAGTAGCCGGAATTACAGGTGCGCGCTACCCCGCCCGGCTGATTTTTTTATTTATTGTAGAGATGAGGTCTCGCCAAGTTGCCCAGGTGGATCTTGAACCTGCGGGCTCAGGCAATTCACTCACCTCAGCCTCCCCAAGCGCGGGAATACAGGCTGAGCCACCGAGCCCGACTCAGCATGTATCTTAATGTCTATTGTTCGTCCAGTCAGCATTTTTTAGCACTCTTAGTCTGTGCCAAGCACCTCTAATCACAAGGATGAGAGAGGGAGCAAGCACATGGCGAGACAAATGCCGGCACAGTCCTGGCCAATGACGCCGTGGAGCAGGTGAAGAAGGAACATT
>NW_007209231.1:0-368 GCF_000164805.1 Carlito syrichta | reverse complement strand
CAATTATCCTTATGGAATCATAACGCACAAGTGCATTCTATTATTTAAACACATTCACCACATACCCTATAACAGAATATGATGAAAGTATGTATTAAGGATAATACAGAAAATGTGGCTAAATGCATTCTGTCTTATGGTTCCATAATACAGTATGCAAATGGTTCTGACTAAACAGACACAGGAGATGGTCATTCGTGTGCACGCTGTGAATGCATATTATGAATAATACATAAAACTTGGCTAAACCCTAATGAGTCCATTGACATCCTATGGAGTCCAAAGGAGACTCAGATCCCAAAGCATGGCCCTGGCACATTTCTACTCACCGATCATTACAAAAAACAATGCCGTGACAACAAAGGATA
>NW_007209230.1:0-721 GCF_000164805.1 Carlito syrichta | reverse complement strand
TTAAGTCTGTGGGTATCAATTCTAGTGAGGTGAGTCTCTTGAAGGCAATAGATTGTTGCTGATGATATTTTATCCCTTTTGCCATTCTAGTCTTTTCAGTGGTGCATTTAGTCCATTCACATTTAGGCTAATAATTGAAATGTAAGAGTTGATCCCTGTCATAAGGTTCTTACAGAGTTGTTGTTCCTGTTTGTTTGTTGTCTTTCTTTGGGGTTTGGAGTTGGTTCATGTGTGTTTTAAAAATTTTGCCTGTACTTTTGTGAAGAATTTTGTTCTTTTCTTCTGTGTTCAGTACTTTTTTAAGTGTTTCTTGTAGAGGTGGCGTGCTGGCAGCCTAGGTTTTTAGAGTTTGGATATCTGGAAAAGATTTCAATTCTCCCTCACTAATGAAGCTTAGCTTGGCTGGGTAGGTTATTCTTGGTTGTAATTGTTTATTTTTCAGAACTTTGAAGATAGGGCTCCAGGCTCTCCTAGCTTGAAGGTTTTCCATGGATAAATCTGCGGCTATTCTAATTGGTGTTCCCCGGTAGGTAGACTGGCCTTTTTCTCTTGCTGCCTTTAGGATTTTTTCTTTTATAGCTACTTTGTTTAGGCGAATTATTATGTGTCTGGGAGTTGGTTTTCTCATTTGTTGTCTTGTAAGGGTTCTCTGAATTTCTTGTTCTTGAATTTTTGCATCAGTGATGAGATGAGGGACGTTTTCTTGGATTATTCATGGAAT
>NW_007209229.1:0-680 GCF_000164805.1 Carlito syrichta | reverse complement strand
ATATATAAGGGAAACTTTTCTCGAAGGATTACACATCTGTAATATTTAGTCAAAGTTAACAAGCAGAAAGTACAGAGTGCGCCAAGAAAATGTTCACAAATTTTAAAAATGGAAAAAGCTGTATTAAATAAAGATACTATTTTATTTTCTAAAATTTTAAAGATTTATTATGCATTCTGCCTTCTGAATAGCACTTACGTACACTGAATCTCAAGGTTCAATCATCTAAGCATCATATATATTAGGAATCTCAACTAGTTTCAATTTAGGCAGAATAAAACATGCAGAATTTATATAAGATACACTGGATTTGTCAATTTTGGAGGCAGAATTATACGATGTATTCTAACATATTAAAAGGAAAAGGAGTTATCTTAGAGTATTATACACTTCTTAATAAATCAATCTCTGCATCATGAACATTTCTATACACAATCCTGAATCATAAACATATTTAAAGAAAAAAAAATAAACTAATGAAGTGAGTTGCATATTTTACAGCTTTCATGTAGTTATTTATTTATATTAATTTTTAGAAAAAGTGAGTACATTTCAGAGGTATATTGAGTATGCAGGTACCTGGTTGAAGAGCTATGCCCCTCGCTTCCTTAGCAGTATTCCTCCACAGCCAATCTCATTCCTCCCCTAAAGAGTTTTCCACGACTGCCAATCATTTATTT
>NW_007209228.1:0-690 GCF_000164805.1 Carlito syrichta | reverse complement strand
GTCATCTGATACTACTTGCCTTCTTAGTTCCGTTTGATACTACTTGCCTTCTTAGTGTCGTCTGATTATACTTGCCTCTTAGTGTCATCTGATATTACTTGCCCTTCTTAGTGCTGTTTTATACTGCTTGCCTTCTTAGTGCTGTTTGATACTATTTGCCTTCTTAGTGTCGTCTTATACTACTTGCCTTCTTAGTGTCGTCTGATACTACTTGCCTTTTTAGTGTCATCTGATATTACTTGCCTTCTTAGTGTCATCTGATACTACTTGCCATCTCAGGGTCGTGTGATACTATTGGCCTTCTTAGTGTCATCTGATACTACTTGCCATCTTAGTGTCGTCTTATACTACTTGCATTCATAGTGTCGTCTGATTATTCTTGCCTTGTTAGTGTCCTCTGATATTACTTGCCTTCTTAATGTCGTTTGATATTACCTGCCTTCTTAGTGTCATCTGATAGTACTTGACTTGTTAGTTTCATCTGATTCTACTTGCTTTCTTATTGCCGCATGATACTACTTGTCTTGTTATTGCCGTCTGATACTATTTGCCTAGTTAGTGCCGTCTGATACTTCTTGCCTTGTTAGTGTCATCTGATACTACTTGCCTTCTTAGTGCCATCTGATACTTCTTTCCTTATTAGTGCCGGCTGAAACTCCTTGCCTTATTAGTGACGTCTCATACTCCTTG
>NW_007209227.1:0-787 GCF_000164805.1 Carlito syrichta | reverse complement strand
TGATGAAGTCAAGAACTAACATGGACCTTCTTATCATTATTATCATACCAAAATTGACTGTTAGTGCTTCCTGCCTTGCTTTTTTTTATACACAATTCAAGTGACTGGGTTTGGAGGTGAACAAACATCAGGAGAAAAATAATAACTCCACCCATACTCATAAAATGGCTCAGGTTCAGAATAGGGAACATCCCTAAGCCAAGGGAATTAGGTACTAGGTGGTCTCAGAACTAAAGTATAAGTCCATCCACATGACAGCCCCAACTGGGCAGCTTCAGGGAAATTACAGACGCCCAGGAGAGGGGCAAGCACGTCTCTTCAATGAGCCTTGCACTGAGACATCACACGACATCTCCACGTCCCAGGATTTTAGAGAAGGTCATGACATGCAAGTGGTGTCACGACATACTTCTCTCTGCCCTCCCCCAAATGAAGCCCCTGGAATTGACAGCAGGCTCCTCTGTTTACCCACCTAGTTAGCCAAGCAGTGAGTGCCACAGGGGAAGGAAGGAGAAGGGACTTCATGAAACCACCCAGCACTCAGCACCACAGTTTCCAGAGGGAGAGAATCCTGACACAGTGGGATTCAGGGAAGAAGCTGACTGGGCCCCAGGAACAATCATTACAAGCAAAGAAAACACCTGCAAAGTACTTTCCCTGCGCAAATAACAACAATAACAGTAAAGGAAAATAAACACATGCCCAGCACTTGAAATTAAAAAATCAGATGAAACTCTAAATAATGTGCACCCCTCAACCAATAAGGGATTGGGGCAGCTGTCTGGAC
>NW_007209226.1:0-423 GCF_000164805.1 Carlito syrichta | reverse complement strand
CTAGTATACTTGTTGCAGCTCTAATCACAATTGCAAAAAACATGGTACCAACCATGTTGCCCATTAAAGCTGGAGTGGGTACAATAAATGTGGCATATACACCAAACGGAATATTATGCAGTCATAAAAAAAGGACAGATATAAGGAATTTGGAGAATGTTTGAGGGATATAAGGTAAATCATTTTCAGAGATTTATCACAGAAACAAAGAACAGAGTTCCATAAGTTCTCCCTCATGAGCTGAACTTGGCCACTTATAGTGGTATAAGCAAGTGATTGGCAGTAGTGGAAAACTGTTTAGGGGGAGAGGTGAGATTAGAATTTGTGGGATACTGCTAAGGAAGGGAGGGACATACCTCATCAACCAGAGACCCTGCATAATCAATGTTTGAATATCTAACTTTCAATTGCACCTCACTTTTT
>NW_007209225.1:0-489 GCF_000164805.1 Carlito syrichta | reverse complement strand
AATCAACATAAACAGCATTTGTGGGTTATATGACTAATAAAGAACTGAAAGATTATTCATAAAGCATACATGTGAGGAAGCATGAATCCATTCTCTTATTTGAGAAATCTGGCTGTATCCCAGTACAGAACGGTAGGGAAATCTCTGGGTTGGACGATTGGGAAATGGGGAGTTGTATTTTCCTTACAAATATTTTATATTTTGCATCTGTCAAATGTGAATCTCTCAGCCACTGCTGTATTGCACAGGAATAATGGCTAGGCAGTTGTTTAAATATGGAAAGACATTTTGACAGCTTGGACAAGTGTTGCTCAGCAGCTGGATTTGAAAGATTCCAGTTCTGACAAAGGAACACAACTTGGCTTATTACTCTAAAAGTAAATCCATATAAATGTTGACATTTTGGGAATTACTGCCTTACAAAGTGGACTTCAATTATTGATAGTGTATTTTGTTCATTTTTTCCCTCGATCTTGGAGCACTAGTCTC
>NW_007209224.1:0-559 GCF_000164805.1 Carlito syrichta | reverse complement strand
CTTTGGAAGACACCATGTAGATTTGGGGGATGGAGAACACGTCACACAGATTCCTTATTCTTTCTCAGGTAAGTCCATGCAGTTGCCTGTATATGAGGATTTCATTTCCCTAGATTATGCTTCAAAAACTCAAGTTCGTGTTTAGCCCTTAGCAAGACACCCTGAAGTTTTTTTTGGAAATGAAGGCACGTGTAAACCCGATTCCTTGTTCTTCCTTAGCAATAGACAGTGCAGTTTCCTGTATTTGAGGACTCCCATTATCCAGATTCCTACTTCCAAAACCTGATTGGTGCTTATCTCTTTACAAGATGCTCTGTAGATTTCTGGGATGCAGTACTCGTGTAAGCAAGATTCCTTATTCTTCCGTCGAAACAGGTAGTGTAGTGGTCTGTGTATGTGGACTCCAATTACTGAAATTCCTGCTTCATTCTCAGCAAGACTTCGAGACATTTCCTCGTGACCTAGAATTCTAGTTGCTTGGATATCAAGAGAAAGACCCCTATAAAGTTCTTGTGGAATTAGATCCCAAGATTCCTGGTTCCCTTTTCAAAAGACACCG
>NW_007209223.1:0-484 GCF_000164805.1 Carlito syrichta | reverse complement strand
CCTTTTATTGTCGTGTGATACTTCTTGCCTTATTAGTGTCATGGGATACTATATGCATTATTAGTGTCGTGTAATACTACTTGTCTTATTAGTGTCGTGTGATACTACTTTCCTAAATAGTGTCGTGTGATACTACGTTCCCTATTAGTGTCCTGTGATACTACTTGCCTTATTATTGTCATGTGAAACTTCTTGCCTTATTAGTGTCATGTGATTCTACATGCCTTATTAGTGTCACGTGATACTACTGGCCTTATTAGTGTCGTGTGATACTATGTGTCTCATTAGGGTCGTGTGATACTACATGCCTTATTAGTGTTGTGTGATACTACGTGTCTTATTAGTGTCATGTTATACCACGTGCCATATTAGTGTCTTGTGACACTATGTGCCTTATTATTGTCATGTGATACTACGTGCCTTATTATTGTCATCTGTTATTACGTGCCTTAATAGTGTCATCTGTTACAATGAGCCTGCTTAG
>NW_007209222.1:0-669 GCF_000164805.1 Carlito syrichta | reverse complement strand
AATAGGTAGGGGAACCTTTGGAGTAGCGATTGCATATTTGTAAGTTTAAATTAAAATTCCCTAGCAGAAAATACAGCGTGTCCCAAGAATCTGGATAAAAGTTTTAAGAAAGGAAAAAGATATGTTAAATTATTATACAGTTTTTCTTCTGAATTTGTTAAGATTTATTATGCATTCTGCCTTCTGAATAGCCACATAAGTACTCTGATCCTCAATGTTATGTTGACTTAGGATGATACACGTCTGGAATCTCAACATGTTTCAATTTGTGCAGAATAAAACATTCAGCATTTATGTGAGAAATGTAGTAGTGTCTAAGTTGAAACCAAATGTACAATGTATTCTCATGTATTAATATTAAAGGAAGTGATCATGGGAGTCGTGCGCTCCTCTTCGAAATCAATTCCTTAAAAATGAACATTTCTATCCCCAACCCTGGATTGTAACTATCTTTAGATTAAAACAGTTAAAAAAATGGAAGAAAACAAATAAAGTCAGTTGCTCGTTTTACAGCTTTTATTTATGTATTTATTTTATTTAAATTGTTGCACAATGTGGGGTACCATTCAGAGTTAGATATTCAAACACTGATTATGCATGGTCCCTGGATGGTGAGGTATGCCCTTCCCTCCTAAAAATATAACTCCACAGCCAGTCCCACCACTACCC
>NW_007209221.1:0-754 GCF_000164805.1 Carlito syrichta | reverse complement strand
CTCCATGTATAGGATGCTAATTTTTTTCCCAAAAAATGACAAAATAATTCAAACTTTTGGAACCAAGATCAGATTAGAAAGATCTAGAATAGGATTTGAAGATAGAAAGATCAAAGATGTAAACAACCCTATTTATTTCAGTGTTTGAGAGCAAGATGCTCAGAAGCAGAACATGTGCACATCAATGGATCCTTCTGAGCTTTCTGTATACCAGAGTATTTATCCATAAACCTATGCTCCAGTGAGTGACAATTTTCAGTTAGGGAGAAAATGGGACAGCTTTAATCCCAGATTCCCAGGAACTATGAATCCAGATCAGGGACCTGCAGCTTCACAGAGGTAACCTTCCTCTGCTGGTGGCTTGGTCTCAATTCTCTCCCAAAGACAGACTCTCACCTTGATTCATGAAAGAAAACAAATGAACAGACAAAAGCCCGCCTTGATTGAGGCTCAGGTGGGGAACTCTGTGTGATCCCAGTCTCATTCAAAGCAGTGCAGGTTTGGACTCATATAGTCTATTGGACAAAGTCTACAGAATGTGCAATGGTGTTACATAAATGAGCAAAAGGTGACCTGTGTACACTGGCCCCATGTTCTTTATTTCTAAATTCAAGTTGATTTCTCAATAACTTGGGTCAAATTCGTATTTTACAATCAAATCATTTCTAAAACATCCCAAATAAGTATACCCCTATATATCTAAAGAATGCTTGCTGTCTTACCCATACTTGCTGGCATAGATAAACCTAGGTTA
>NW_007209220.1:0-523 GCF_000164805.1 Carlito syrichta | reverse complement strand
TCCGGAAGGGAGGGCATGACTCTCCAGCCTTCATGGGGGGGATGGCCGGGTGACTCACACCTGTCTCCTCAGCACTCGGGGAGTCTGAGATGGGAAGATGGCATGAGCCCAGAAGCTTGAGACCAGGCAGGACACCATAGTAATCCCCCACCTTGACCCCAAGCAAATCTCAGGAAACCTTGGGTGAGTGCAGGCCATGGCAGAAGTATCAACCCTGGCCCAGAGTTCAAGACCAGGCAGGAAGACCAGGATGACGACCAAATAGAAAGCCTGTGATGGCATCAGCTTTTGAGGCCCAGGCCGAGATATTGGCCAGAGTTGGGCAGTTTGAGAGCAGCCTGGGCAACCTAGTGAGGAAATGAAAGAAAGAAAGAAACAAAGAAAAAAGAAAGAAAGAAATCCATTCTCCTGCAAACCTTCTGTCCTCAGTCCTTCCCCTCCCATCCCCCACATGTGGGGTTCCCCCAAGCTCTGCACCTTCAGCCCCAAACACCCCCAATTGCTGACCCTGCATTGGTGTGGG
>NW_007209219.1:0-727 GCF_000164805.1 Carlito syrichta | reverse complement strand
TCACGATGATCCCCAACTCCATACACAAATGGATGCTCTTCTTCTTTTCCTTTATACCTTTTTTTCTTTGAGTCATAGTCTCACTCAATCACCCAAGCTGGAGGGCAGCATCTCAGTCTCGGCCACCACAGTCTTGGTCCATTGAACACTGGCTAACCTTTCCACAGCCTTCAGAGGAAACAGAACAAGAGGTGGGCGCCACTACACACAGCTCATTTGGGATGGATGGTGGAGATGAGGTCTTGCCTTGGTACCCTTGTGGGTCTTGGCCAGTGGGATCAGGCCAGCCACTGGAACCTGCCTCCCAATGGGCTGGGATGATGAGGTGAGTCCCAAACCCGGCCATAAACCTTTATCTAAAATGAACTAGAAGGCCTGTTACGGTGGACCATGCCTGGAATTCTAGTGCTCTGGGAGTCCGAGACAGGAGAATGACTGGAGACCAGGAGCTCAAAGCCAGCCTGGCCCATGCAGGGAGACCGCATCTCTGCACTCTGGGGTTGAGATGCCCATTGTGCTGGCAACTCCAGAGGCTGAGGCGGGAGGATCACTGGAGCCCGCGATTTCAAGGTTGGCAGTTAATGGCAGTAGTGTCTCTGGGCCCCAACCTGGGCCACAGAGTGAGACCCTGTCTCCAAAACGTTCCGAATCATAAACAGATTCTCAACTGTGTATGGTTTGTTCACAGGGCAACTGGTTTTAGAGCCAGCAAAAGTGGGATTGGGGG
>NW_007209218.1:0-503 GCF_000164805.1 Carlito syrichta | reverse complement strand
CAACTGGCATGTCCCTGCCATGCTTTCAGTCACACACCCCAGAAGGCCTGCCTCCACCCTCCACACTCATGCCCTACAGAAAAAACATGTGTGAGCTCATGGAACAGAAGGCTCAGAAGTAGGGCCCCCATCAAGTACAGAGTGATCAAGGCAGACTGGCAATGCCATGGCCAACCCAGTTTCTGGTCACCTGTTGTCACCTTCTGGTGGAGGGAGGGCTTCTCACTCTCCCAAACACTCCATCTTCCTCCACCCACAGGGACCTTTTCCTGGGGAGCCATAGACCCCTGTTGTGACACTCGTGGAAGGCATCTATTTTGTCATCAGCATCTCCGTCTGCTGGGCTAGGGTGTGGCAGCATGATAGTGACTCCCAGGGCCTAACCTGCGGGCCTCATGAGGTCCTAACACCTCGGCCCCCAAGCAGCTGGGATCTGGGGGCCACCATGCCTGACATGATTTTGGGGACCTATCACCAAGATGAGGTCTGGCCACATCGCACAG
>NW_007209217.1:0-470 GCF_000164805.1 Carlito syrichta | reverse complement strand
CCCTGGAAGGAATGTTGGTGTTGCAGTAATCTGGGCCCCCAAAGACCCAGGGGGGCCCTTTATCTTGAGCTTATGGATGAGAATGCTGACTACACGGCAGCTCAACCTTCTCTCAGTCCATTTGTCCTGGGTCTTGGACTAGACCTGAGTGTGTCATGATGCCTATGCTCCCGCCCAGGACCCCAAATATTCTCTTTTCAGGAGTGCAGAATTTACTTAGAATGAACCCCAATTTTTTTTGCTTTGAGTTGGAGTCTCATTCTGTCACCTAGGCTGGAGTGCAGTGGCACACTAATTGCCACCCCAGTGTTGACTTGCTGGGCTCTGGTGATCCTTCTACCTCAGCCTTCCAAGTAGCTAGAACCACAGGTGTGAGCTACCATGCCCAGCTAATTTTTTATTTATTGTAGAGACGAGGTCTCGCCAAATTCCCCAGGCTGGTCTCAAACCTGCGGGGTCAGGCAGTCCAG
>NW_007209216.1:0-663 GCF_000164805.1 Carlito syrichta | reverse complement strand
GTAATTCGTTTGGTACGATCCCCAAGTGTATAACATTCTTTCTAAGTTATGGGTATGAGGGATCTGAAGAGAGTAGCTGCCGGTTCCTTTTTTCATAAAGGAGTCTCCTGAGTTTCTGTGATGATTATAATTTGGTGTTTTACTTTTAGGTCTTTGATCCATTGAGAGTTAATGTGTATGGTGATAGTGAGGGGTCCTGTTTGAATCTCGTTAATGTAGTCAGACTTTTCCCAGCAACATGTACTGAATAGGTTCTCCATTCCCCAGTGGGTCCTGGAGGTTCCTTCATAGATGAGTTGGGTGAGAATTTGAGGATTTCACTCTCTGTCCTGAGCCATCAGCCTGTGGACCTTTGCCAGTACCAATACCAGGCTGTTTGGCTTATTGTAAACTTGTACTAAAGTTTCAATTGCGGAAAGTGATAGTTCCTGCTTTGTATCTTTTGATAAGGATTCTTTCGGCTCTTCATGATTGTTTTAAATTTCAGATGAATTCGCTATTGTAATTTCCAGGTCTGAGAAGAGTGCTGTTAACTTCTTGGTTTTTTCCCTGTTTCACTCGTTGGCCTAAACGGCTAATTTTTCAATGAAAAGATGTGAGCAAGCATGTCAGCTTGCCATTCATGACATCAGCCTCAGAACGGTGACATCATAATGGGCGGGA
>NW_007209215.1:0-728 GCF_000164805.1 Carlito syrichta | reverse complement strand
TTTGATCCATTGAGAGTTAATGTGTATGGTGATAGTGAGAGGTCCTGTTTGAATCTTGTTCATGTAGTCAGACTTTTCCCAGCAACATGTACTGAATAGGTTCTCCATTCCCCAGTGGGTCCTGGAGGTTCCTCATAGATGAGTTGGGTGAGAATTTGAGGATTTCACTCTCTGTCATGAGCCATCAGCCTGTGGACCTTTTCCAGTACCAATACCAGGCTGTTTGGCTTATTGTAAACTTATACTAAAGTTTCAATTGCGGAAAGTGATAGTTCCTGCTTTGTATCTTTTGATAAGGATTCTTTTGGCTCTTCACGATTGTTTTAAATTTCAGATGAATTCGCTATTGTAATTTCCAGGTCTGAGAAGAGTGATGTTAACTTCTTGGTTTTTTCCCTGTTTCACTCGTTGGCCTAAACGGCTAATTTTTCAATGAAAAGATGTGAGCAAGCATGTCAGCTTGCCATTCATGACATCAGCCTCAGAACGGTGACATCATAATGCGCGGGACCTTGACGACTGAGCAAGCCTTCAGTATCAAGGATTTATGTACAGCGCTCTGACAAAAGCGGAAGACATGGTGGATTTTCATTCCCAAGAATTGAAGGAAGCAAGGTGTTCACACCTATCCGAAAACGTCTGCAGGGGTAAGTGGCCATTCCAGAATCCACTGGGCAATGTAGGCTTTTGGTTTTCACGCAGAAGTTATTGAGAGGACAGAGAAGCTC
>NW_007209214.1:0-793 GCF_000164805.1 Carlito syrichta | reverse complement strand
ACTGTTACACATTCTCTAGAATATATTATTTAGACTTTGTGTAGTCCATAACAACTGTAATTTACATTGCTTTACACACAGAGATCTGTTCCCTAACTATGCCCAAATGCAGGTAGTTTTCTGATTCAAGGTGAGGGTCTGTCCTTGAGTAAGAATTCAGATTAATCCACTCAGCTGATGTAGTTTCCCTACATGTAGCATATCAGGAATAAAATCCTGATCCCAGAGACATCTGTCAGTCAAATGTGTTGTCTTTTCTAAGTAACTACAAATTGTTACTGACTTGAAGATAAATTTATAAGAGAATATTCTGGTGTATGTGAAACATATGAATGCTTACATTTTGTTTTCTGAATTCTCAAGACATTACTCTCCATATAATTTCTCTGAATGATCATTATATGAAATAAAATGCAATAAAATTTAAGCATGTTGAAATAGCTCAAAATGATAATGTTTAACAAATAACTGGATAAGAGGCTATGGTGATTTGTTAGATATCTACACAGATAGTCTTTGTAACTTTTCTACATCCTTTTCCTCAGAAAGTAGGAACTTCTTCAACACATGGACTATTCACCTTGTACATATTTTGCTACGCTACAAGTCTTCGTTGAAAAGTGAATGAACTGATTATAAGCATGTATTTTAATGATCTTTTCCAGAAATTATGATTGCATCAAAAATTTTATTTAATAAGGATACAGTCTGTTGACTATGGCAGATTAAAGTTAATATTTACTTGTCATAGCATTTCTGTTCTGGCCTCTGGTTTGTACCTCTCTGCAATGTT
>NW_007209213.1:0-417 GCF_000164805.1 Carlito syrichta | reverse complement strand
TATACAATTATTAAAAGAAGACATAGGAAGTATGGTTTTTGACATTGGTCTAGACAAACAATTTTTTAAATCAAACCTCAAAAACAAAGATAGAAAAGCAAAAGTAGATAACCAGGATTACATCAAAGTTTTCACAACAAAGGAAATAGTTGAGGGAATGGAGACATACTACAGAACAGGAGAAAATACTTGCAAATTATGCATCTGCCAAGGTGTTAATAACAAGAATATATAAATTCAGCAGAATATTCAGCAGAAAAAAACAGTCAATCTGACTTAAACATAGAAAAATTAGCTTAAAAGATATTTATCAAATAGAAGCTATTGAAAATTCTCACCACAAAGAAATGATAAACACATGAAGTGATATGAAGTAACAGAGATGCTAAATAACCTGATTTAACCAGTATACACCAG
>NW_007209212.1:0-646 GCF_000164805.1 Carlito syrichta | reverse complement strand
CTCATAGCAAGACCCCATCTCTAGATTTTTTTAATAATAAAATAGAAAAGCAAAATAAAATATAATAATTATCCACACTTAGTTGTGCCTGCCTGGCATCCCAGTAATTTGGGGGACCGAGGTGGAGTATGGCTTGAGGCCAGGAGTTTGAGACTAGCCTTGCCTCATAGAGAACCATGTATCTACAAAATAAAAAGAAATTATAAAGTAAAGTAAAATAAAATAAAATAATTAGCCAGGCTTAATGGTTCCTGCCTGCTATCCCAGCACCTTGGGAGGCAGAGGCAGGAAGATCACTTGAGTCCAGGAGTTTAAGATTAGCCTGCACTTCATAGGAAAACCCTGACTCTACAAATAAAAAAAATAAAATAGTGAATTCACATAAATAGAAGGGAATTAAAGTGCAATAGAGTTGAACAGAATAAAATAGAATAAAATTTAAAAAAATAACTAAACAATGATTTTTGCATGGCATCCCAGCACATTGGGAGGCTGAGGCAAGAAGATTACTTGAGGCCAGGAATTCGAGTCTAGCCTGGGCCATAGCAAAGCCATGTATCTAAAAAATAAATGAATAAAATAGTAAAGTGAAATAATATAAAATAAATTAAAATAAACATAATAATTAGCCAGACAGTTGTTTCTG
>NW_007209211.1:0-501 GCF_000164805.1 Carlito syrichta | reverse complement strand
CACCACCACCACCACCACAGGCCAGGCTGAGGGCCTCAGCCTGGCATCGCAACACATCAGAGGCCCAGGAGAGTGGATGGCCCGAGGCTGCATGTTCAACACCAGCCCAAGGCACAGGGTGAGACCTAATCTCGTTCATCAAAAATGAATCTAAGATTAGCCGGGCATGGTGGCTCAGGCCTGTTGTTCCAACCACGTGGGGGGCGGAGGTGGGAGGATCATCTAAGCCTGGCAGGTGGAGTACATGATGGTCATGAGCATGACCTTGAACTCTGGCCTGGGTGACAGAGCAGGATTCTGACAACAAATAATAATAATCACCACCACGGCCACCATCACTACCCCTGCCATCCAGCATGAGAAGACACTCAGTGATTGGAAAGCAAGAGGCAGTTTCCAGACTGTCATTTACACGAGGCTTCAAAGGTGGCCACCAACACATTCGGCCTTTACCTTTGGCCATGGGCACCAAAAGGCCTGCCTCCACTCCTCACACTCATG
>NW_007209210.1:0-682 GCF_000164805.1 Carlito syrichta | reverse complement strand
CTGATGATTAAAGGAGTGTCATTTTTATGAAATTTAGATAGGCATTTTCTAGCCCAATGAAAGTCTTTTTGGCATTTGGGACACAAGGTTTTTGGTCGAGTAGCCCCAGTAAGTGGTGACGGTATGCCGTGTAAGCCAGCCATACCTTGCTAGCTGGACAATCTCTCTTATGTGTCTGACTTGACCACAGTTATAGCAAGACTGTAATGAGATATTCTTTTGCTTATTACTTATATACTTCTACTTATTTACTTATATATTGTTTATATTGCTTATATATATTACTTATATTACTTATTTATATATTGCTTATATTACTTATTTTACTTATTACTATATTACTTACACATTACTTATATACTTTTGCTTATATTACCTATATTACTCATATTACTTATACATTTTTGCTTATTATTGCTTGAGCTCTCTGCATTCCTATAAGAAAAGGAAAAGTGTAACTAATTTCAGGCTTTATTTCAGTATTCTCAATGTTTAAAGGAAAATGATAGAAAGAGGTGCAGTAAGAAATAACATTAAGGTTAGTGGGGCAGTGTCTACTAACGTGCCCAATTTGTCCACACATATAGCATGGTTTCACTGAAAACATTTTTCAGTTTACTTATGCCCTGCATACCTTGAGTGATCTGTGAAAAGTTTTCTCCCTTCAATGCTGTGGCCAAAA
>NW_007209209.1:0-696 GCF_000164805.1 Carlito syrichta | reverse complement strand
ACAACAGCCGTGCAGTTACCTGTATAATGGGTACTCCTGTTCACAGCTAGAGTCGTCAAAATCTTGATTCTTGCTTAGATCTTAGGAAGATGCCGTATACTTTTTTGGAGATTGAGAAAACATGTCACCCACATTCATGATTCTTTCTTAGGAAAAGTCAGTGCATTTGCCTGTATATGAGTATTTCATTTCCCTAGTTTATGCTTCAAAAACCCAAATTCGTGTTTAGCCCTTAGCAAGAAACCCTGAAGTTTTATTGGGATGGAGGACACGTGTAAACCAGATTCCTTATTCTCCTTTAGCATTAAACAGGGCAGTTTCCTGTATGTGAGGACTCCCATTATCCAGATTCCTACTCCCAAAAACCGAATGGTGGTTATCTCTTAAAAGACGGTCTGTAGGTTTTTGGGATTGGGGCCTCGTGTAAACAAGATTCCTCATTCTTCCGTAGCAACAGGTCGTGTAGTGTTCTGTATATGAGACCACCCATTACTGAAATTCCTGCTTCATTCTCAGCAAGACACCAAGATATTTCCTGGTGACCTAGAATTCCACTTGCTTGGATATCAAGAGAAAGACTCTGATAAAGTTCTTGAGGAATTGGAACCCATGATTCTTGGTACCTTTTCAAAAGACACACTAAAAATGTGGTGACTTATAAGCCCAGATTGCTAATTAAACCTTATTAAGAGACTG
>NW_007209208.1:0-644 GCF_000164805.1 Carlito syrichta | reverse complement strand
AAGATCTGAGTTCCTCCAGGTTTATTCCCTACAGGGAAATTACTGGGACACATGGTAGGTCAATTTCATGTCCCTTTAGAAACCGCCACATTGATTTCCAGAGATGTCGCTGTACTTTTTGGCCCTCTTGCAGTGTAGAAGCATTTTTGCCCCCAAATCTTTTCCAGCATCTGCTATTGTTTGTGTTATTAATGAAGGCCATTCTTACAGGGGTTAAGTGGTAGTTCAATGTGGTTTTCCTTTGCATTTCTTTGATGATGAGTGAGGCTGTGCACGTTTTCGTGTGTCTTCTGGCTTCCCACATCTCTTGTATTAGAAGTGTGCAATTATGTATTTTTCCCACTTTTTAATGGGATTGTTTTTGTTTTTTTCTGAGTGTTTGATTTTCTTGTAGCTCATAGATGTTATGACTTTATCAGATACATAGCTGGAGAATAGTTTTTCCCATTCTGAGGCTGTCTGCATACAATTTTGATGGTTTCTTGTATTTTGCCGAAGTTAATTCGTTTGGTACGATCCCACTTGTCTAACATTCTTTTTACGGTATGGGTATTGAGGGATCTGAAGAGAGTAGCTCCCGGTTCCAGTTTCATAAAGGTGTCTCCTCTGTTTCTATGATGATTATAATTTGGTGTTTTTACATT
>NW_007209207.1:0-770 GCF_000164805.1 Carlito syrichta | reverse complement strand
GATTAAAAGTTTAGTCAGCCGGGCTCGGTGGCTCAGCCTGTAATCCCTCACTTTGGGAGGCTGAGGTGAGTGAATTGCCTGAGCCTGTGAGTTCGAGACCCACCTGGGCAACTTGGTGAGACCTCATCTCTATAATAAAAAAATTAGCCGGGTGTGGTAGTGCGTGTCTGTAGTTCCAGCTACTTGGAAGAGTGAGGCAGAACGATCACCGGAGCCCAGCAGGTCGAGGCTGTGGTGGCCGGTAGCAACCACTGCACTCCAGTCTGAGTGACGGTGAGACTCCAACTTGAAAAAAATAAGTTTTAGTGATGTTCACTTATCTTTGTTTTTTAATTGTATAATTAATGCATTTTGTGTCCTATAAGTGAATAATTTTCTGACCTAAGAAATAATGTACAACTTGCTATTGAATCTACTCATACATTTTTATTTCAGCAATTGTTTCATTTTTATAGCACCAAATCTTTGGGAAAAAACCTCCTAACACACTGTCTTAAAATATGTATATTATCCATATTATGTATCTATTAATTCTCACATCTGATGTTGTTTATACTTCTAACTAAATTATTTCTTAATTCTGCACTTTAAAAATTATGGTGTCTAGTCTTCTAATGCCTTGTCTTTCTTCTTATTTTATTTTATGACTTCTGTCACAATTCTGCAGAGCTATCATAGGGAAACCATGTCCACCTCAAGTTTTTCTGGTACTTATATGGGATATAATTCCATCTCAGAGCTACATTATACTCCCTTTAGAAATTATGAAT
>NW_007209206.1:0-712 GCF_000164805.1 Carlito syrichta | reverse complement strand
GAGCCTGAATTGAGAACCTGAAGATATTAAGCATTAACGGTTTTGAAAGCATACTATTAGAACACACAGGATTGCAGGCCAGTGTAAAAGTACTTATTTAGCCAAAGTGATAGTCCTAAGATCTTGAAAAGATAAAAAATAAAATAAAAGCATAGCTTTTTACAGCAAAGATTGCAGGTGGGTAACTGAACTTACCTCTTACTCCCCCTTCTGTTGTATATAGGAGAACATTTTTTGAAGGTTGTTGATTAAGAGGCTCATGTTTTGGTCTCTAAGTTTCGTTTTGATCATTTCATGACACCTTTGAACCCTTTATCTTTGTATTATATTTTCCATCTTTAAATAACCAGTCATTTTGTTATATAGGACAAAATTTAATCATACAGTATCCTTTTCTGTACAAAATCATTCCATTTCCCTTATATCCTTCCTTATTAAAAATAATTTATATCAACAACTTTTTTTTACCTGTTTCACTTGCTTTCTGATTTCTTTCTTTTTATAGACAACTTCTTATATTTATACTTTGAATTAACCTTTTAGTGACTTTTGATTAAGACAAGACTATATGATTCCAACATGGATGGTTGGGACCAAGTAGCTGGTGCCCTTGTTAATAAATAAACTAATTTGTGTTCCAGCACCTTAGTATTTACCTGGGAGTTGTTGGGGTGATAGTGAGCTATACCAGCTCTTTAGATTTTCAGCCCTC
>NW_007209205.1:0-696 GCF_000164805.1 Carlito syrichta | reverse complement strand
GTATTTCATTACCCTAGTTTATGCTTCAAAAACCCCAAATTTGTGTTTAGCCCTTTAGCAAGAAACCCTCAAAATTTATTGGGATGGAGGACACTTGTAAAACCAGATTCCTTATTCTCCTTTTAGCAATAGACAGTGCAGTTTCCTGTATATGAGGACTCCCATTATCCTGAATGGTGTATATGAGGACTCCCATTAACAACCTGAATGGTGGTTATCTCTTAGAAAGACGGTCTGTAGGTTTTTGGCATAGAGGACTCGTGTAAGCAAGATTCCTTTTTCTTCCGTAGTAACAGGTGGTGTAGTGTTCTGTATATGAGGAATCCCATTACTAAAATTCCTGCTTCATTCTCAGCAAGACGCCAAGATATTTCCTGGTGACCTAGAATTCCAGTTGCTTGAATATCAAGAGAAAGACTCGCATAAAATTTTTGAGGAATTGGAACCCAAGGGTCCTGGTCTCTTTTCAAAAGACACACTAAAAATGTGGCGACATAGAAACCCAGATTGCTGATGAAACCTTATCAAGAGACTGTAGATTTAGGCGATTGAGAACTCCAAGAACCAGATTCCCTTTTCATTCCAACAAGATGCCCTGATTTTCCTTTCCATGTGGATTCCAAAACTCTTAATACTAAATGCAGATGCCCATTATTTCCTAGGGACGTGAATTCCATGAATCCGGGTTACACTTTA
>NW_007209204.1:0-694 GCF_000164805.1 Carlito syrichta | reverse complement strand
TCCCATCACAGAGAAGGCACCAAGTGTGAGGGACTCTCACAAAGAAGGGCCATTTACATAGTCACCAATCACAGAGAATGGCTAGTCACTTGGATAGCCATCACAGAAGATGGCCAGTCACTAGGTCATCCATCAGAGAGGACTGCCAGAACAGGGCTCCCATTACAATGGGGGGGAAGTCACTAGAGTAGTCATACTAAAGGAAGACCTGTCACTAGGGCACCCATCACAGAGGGGGACCAGTCATGGGGCATCACTCACAGAGGAGGGTTAGTAACTGGGACACCAATTATAGAAGAACTCAAGTCACTGGGGAGTATATTACAGAGGAAGACTATTCACTGGAACAACTAATTAGGAGGAGAGTCAGTAACTGGGGTAGGCACAATGAAGAAGCTGAGTCAATGGAACTCTTATTATGGAGAAAGTCAAATCACTGAGGTGCCATTCCCAGGCAACAAGGCAAGCATTATTGAGAAGGCCCCAAAACTGGGACACCCAAAAAAAAGAAGGACTAGTCACAAGGTACCCCATTTTTCAGGAGTCTCAGTAACTCTGACACCTATCACAGAGAAGGACTACTCACTGTTGGACCCATCATATGTGAACATCAATAACTAGGGCACCAATAGCAGAGGTGGCCCTGTCACTGAGGTACCCAAAATACTGGAGGTCCATTCACTGAGACACCCAT
>NW_007209203.1:0-676 GCF_000164805.1 Carlito syrichta | reverse complement strand
TCCTCTGTGATTGATTTTCCCAATGACAGGCTCTCTGTGATGGTTGCCCCAGTGACTGGGCCACTTATGTGATAGGGGCTCCAGTAATAGGCTCTCCTCTGTGATGGGTGCCTCAGTGACTGTCATTACTCTGTGTTTAGTGCCTCATTGACTTGCACTTCCCTTTGATTGGTGCTCCAGTGACATTCTCTCCTCTGTAATCGGTGCACCTGTGACTAATCCTACTTTGTGATGGGTACACCAGTGACTGGCCCTCCATTGTTCTGGGTCTCACAGTGACTGGCCTCCTCTTTGATGAATGCAAGAGTGATTGGCTCCTCTCAGTGATAGGATCCCCATGGACTGACTCTACTATGTGATGGTTGTATCAGTGATTGGTTCTCCTCTGTAACGCATGCCCCGGCGAATGGGCCTCCTCTATAATTGATGCTCCTTTGACTGTCCCTCCACTTTGATGGGCAACGCAGGGACTGGCCCTTTTCTGTGAAAAATGCTGCAGTGACTGGCGCTCCTAGATAAGGGGTGCCCCGGTGACTAGCATTTTTTTCTGTGATAGGTGCCCTAGTGACTGGGACTCCTACATAATTTTACCTCGGTGACTAGCCCTCCTCCAATATGGGTGTTCCAGAGACTGTCACTTCTTAGTGATTTATTTCCCAGTGTCTGGCCATCCTTC
>NW_007209202.1:0-691 GCF_000164805.1 Carlito syrichta | reverse complement strand
CGTCTGTGTTTTCACATTCATCAATATCTGTTCAGAAAGAAAGCAGAGGGTTTCACCAACCATTCAAGACAAAGGCGGACACTGTGACAGAGCCAACTATCAATGCTCTGTTGATTAACACTAGACAGACTGCTTGGTGATTTTACACTCATGTTCAAAAATGCTCAGAGTTGTTTTATATCAGAATTTTTCTAATGATATAAAATATTAAAAATAGTACAGTATACATAGTACTATGTTATAAAACATGGACATTTCTTCTGTGTATAAGCACATATAAGCTGAGGCCCCAAATTAGTCAATTTTTGTATTGGTTAAAAAAGTAAGACTGAAATGACAGAGAAAAAGGATTTGGGCAAGCTCCTAAGCCAGTGAAGTATGAAACTCTTGACAGAATGGAAAATTTACCTAAAATATAGAGTTTCTATTAAGCTTTATGGGAAAAAGGAATATTCATTTTTATTTTATTTAAACTTTGGCTGTCTCTTTCTCTCCCTTCACTGTTTCCCTTAACACCCGTGCATAGCTTCCCATAAACAGATAGCATCATGTGGAAATATTTTTATTTTGTGACAGAAATAGTCATCAAACTTTTTGTACAATTATAAAGTACTAATGACAAATATATATATATATATATACACACACACTTACACCAACATACATTTGTGTTACTTTTGGCAGGCCATCT
>NW_007209201.1:0-685 GCF_000164805.1 Carlito syrichta | reverse complement strand
GATCAAAGCACACCGGCAATGCTGCAGCCAACTCAAGTTCCATTCACCTAGTCTGCCACCTTTGAGAGAGGGTAGGACTGCTTCCTCTCCCAATCACTCCATCATCCCCTTACCACGTGAACCTATGGCTGGGGAGCCATGGACACCTGTTGTGATGCATGTAGGAGGCGTATATTTTTGTTGCTGAACTCTCTGTTGGCCTGGCTGGGGCAGGCGGCATGATTCTGGCTCCTGGGGCCTCGATCAATGGGGCTCAGGAGGTCCTCCCACTGTGGCCTCCGTGCAGCCAGGACTCTGGGGACCACAATGCCTGACTCAATTTTGGGAAGCTCTTGCTGAGACGAGGTCTCTCGATGTCGCCCAGGCTAGTCTCCCACCCCTGATCCCAGGCAGCCTCCCACCTAAGGCTCCCAGGGTGCGGAACTGACAGCCGTGAGCCAGGGTGCCCAGCCTGGACTCGCAAGTTCTGTCGTTGGCGACAATGCAAATAATGACCCGGGATGGAGGCCTCTGCATCCTGTGTAGCTAGTACCATGGACACCACCAGGCAAGACTCCAGTGTTTGCATCCTGGGAAGCGACAAGGTCTCGCTTCATGGCCCAGGCTGGTCTTGAACTCCTGGCATCCAGCATTCTCGTGCCTTGGCCTAACAAAGCCACAGCCTGAATGTTTGCCAACCCACTGA
>NW_007209200.1:0-676 GCF_000164805.1 Carlito syrichta | reverse complement strand
CCACAGCAGATAGA
Source organism: Carlito syrichta (assembly GCF_000164805.1). Taxonomy (NCBI): domain Eukaryota; kingdom Metazoa; phylum Chordata; class Mammalia; order Primates; family Tarsiidae; genus Carlito; species Carlito syrichta. The sequence continues at coordinate 662 of NW_007209200.1, read as the reverse complement.
CTTCATGTACACATAATAATTATCATGTAAACCTGTCTTAAAGTTATAGAAATCCTTTTAAATGCCTCTTGTTCTCATATACTGCCTTGACAGACATAGAGTTTTCTTTTCATTTTAAAATTTTTCCCTTTGCTTTTGATTCTTCCACATCACAATACTTGAAGATATATTTGTGAAGAAGCAAAAGTAATCTGGTGAATATAAATGTGAACAATGCATCAAGTTCCCTTTTTCCTTGATGAATCTTATGTGTTCATTCAATAAACTACCATTTGAATTTTTGAGAAAACACTAAATATTTTAGGCAATGAATAAAATATAGACAAATTAATAAAAACAAAACATTTTAATGCTTTATTTCAAAAATCTGTTTTTGTCATAAAGTCATATATTTGTATTTAGTTAAGCTTACTAATTGCATAGTACACACACAAGTTTGTATTTATATTGCATTTTTGGCAAGTTAATAAGCAGGAAAGTTAAGAATAGAAAAAACTAGCCGAGCTCGGTGGTGCAGCCTATAATCCCATGCCTTTGGGAGGCTGAGGTGAGTGGATTGCCTGAGCCCATGGGTTTGAGACCTGCCTGGGCAGCAAGACCTCATCTCTACAATAAATCAAAATTCAGCCGGGTGTGGTAGCATGCACCTGTAATTCCAGCTA
>NW_007209199.1:0-396 GCF_000164805.1 Carlito syrichta | reverse complement strand
AAATCCCCCAGTATCATTTTCCCACAAAAGTATTGCTAGGAATTATTCAGAGTATACCACCCTCAATTTTTTAGAACTCAAGGGAAGACATAGAGAAAGCCCATGGGCCCAGAGAATCGGGCTCTTAGGTTTCTCACTACTAGAGTTACACATACCATGCCATTTAACCTCGTGTTTATTTTCTCATTTGTAAAATGATGATTGTGATACTTTCCCCTAGACCTAGCAGGGTTCCTTGCAGGAATCAAATGAGATAATGTACACCACAGGGTTATAGGAAATATGTAATAGTTGCTGTTATTAATGGTAATGAATGCTTCATTCCACCACTGAGTACTGGAAGACTGATCATCACAGAAATGACCCTCAGGAGAAGCCAGAGCCACACAGGTCATC
>NW_007209198.1:0-628 GCF_000164805.1 Carlito syrichta | reverse complement strand
CCCTCCACCCTAACCATCATTTACATGTGCTCCTTTGGCCTCAGATGACAGTTGTCCATGTTCTCTTTGCCACTCTTAACACTCACGTGCTTGCCTTTGGACTTGAATGATGCAAGTACATATACCCTTGACCTCGGCTGATACTCTTGCATGCAACTTAGTCCTCCACTGACACATGCACATGCATCCTTGGCCTCAGTTGTCTTCCACACTTGCACTCTTGACCTCTCAGACATCTGTGTGTGTGCACTCAACCTCGACCGACACTCATGCACATGCCCTCTGCCTCAGCCAAAACCCACATAGTTGCTCTCAGTGTCTGCTGACACTTGGGCACACTCCCTCAGCCTCAGACAACACAGGCACACTCAGCCTCAGCTTCAGGTGACACTCACATGCGTGACCTTGGCCTTCCTTGACACTAGCTTGCATGTCCTTGGTCTCCTCTAACACCTGTGTGCATGCCTTCAGCCTCCACTGAATCCATGTGTATGCTATTGGTCTCAGCTGACACCCTTGCATGTGTCCTTGGCCTCCACCAACAGTCATGTGTGTGCCCTCTCCCTCAGAGGACACCTGCACATGCAACCTCGGGCTCTGCAGACACTCATGTATGCACAATCGGCCT
>NW_007209197.1:0-350 GCF_000164805.1 Carlito syrichta | reverse complement strand
GCTGGGGCCATTATAGGCCCAGGGCTCCAGGAGGGCCTGGGGGTGGGAGGACCGTGGGTTTTTTTGGCCCATGGCTCCCAGAGGGCCCCAGCTTGAGAGGGCCATTGCTCTGGATCCTGGGCTCCAGGAGGGCCCTGGGGTGAGATGGCCATGGCCCTTCTAAGCCTGGGACTCCAGGAGGGCTGCAGGGTGAAAGTGCCAGGGACCTTCTGCACCCAGAGCTACAAGAGGGCCCAGGCGTGAAAGGGCCACAACACAACACGGGTTTCAACTAGGACCACAGGGTTGTAGGGCTGGGATCCTTCTGGGACTGGAGTTGTAGGAGTTACCCAATGAGAGTGGGCTGGGGA
>NW_007209196.1:0-654 GCF_000164805.1 Carlito syrichta | reverse complement strand
CTCCCAGGCTCCAGACCAACCACTTAAACTTCGCCTGTCTCAACTCACCACTCATCCCAACCCAAATCCAATCCAACATCCTGGATACAACACAGAAAACTTGTGACCCTTGGCCCCTCTCCTTTCTTGGCCTGATCGCCATTCTACTTACTATATTACTCACCTGCTCAGCACCCACAAACTGGCCGCCTGCAGCAAAAATTCTGTTAGCTACTACCTATCTCTTAATTGTCACCAGCTTTGTTCTCATCAGATGTCTCCCTTAAAGACCAAAATAACCCCTGTTTTTACCCCCAGTTTCGGTTTAACCATATTCATACTAATAAGCCTAGCCAATAACTTTACAATATCATCGGGCATGGCTGATTGGACTTGCAACCGATGCGTCTCTGTAAGAAAACCCAGACTCTACCAGCTGATCCCCAGTATGTGCTATTATCAAAAATTTTCGTGCCAACTAGGAACACAAAAATGCTGGGCCGCAACAATGTTAAGAGACTTCCAAGTGGGCTGCCCAGGCAATAGGGGCACAGTCCGCTGCTGGGAGCAAGACCCCTCCCACCAAAACCCCAAAACAAAATACCCCCTTGCCCACTGAATGTTCATCCGTCCATTCTTTTGTCCAGGCATCTTGCTACGAGCAAGCCTCGGTCT
>NW_007209195.1:0-673 GCF_000164805.1 Carlito syrichta | reverse complement strand
GAAGGAAATTAAAAGTGTTATCTCTTGAACACGTAAGTGATAAGAAGCCAAATAGACTATTGCTGATATGGAGAAATATTTTGTAGTTCATGTAGAATAAAGCAGCCACATCATTTCTATAAGTCCAAGCCAAATCTAGAAAAAGGCCCTAACTCTCCTACATTCCTTGAAGATGGAGAGAGGTAAAGAAACAGCAGAAGAAAACCTGGAAGTTAGCAGATTTAGGTTAATGAGATTTAAGGAAATAAACCATCACTATAACATAAAAGTGCAAGGTGAGGCGGCATATCTTGATGTAAAAACTGCAGCAAGTTATCCAGAAGATCTAGCTAAGAACCCTGATGAAGATGGCTATACTGCATCACAGATTTTTAAAGTAGATAAAACAGCCTTATATAAGAAGAAGATGTCATGTAGGACTTTCATACCTAGAGAGAAAAAAACAATGCCTGGCTTCAGATCTTCAGAAGACAGGCTGACAGTCTTTTTGATGCAGCTGGTGATTTTAAGTTGAAGCCAATGCTCATTTACCATTTCAAAAATCTTTGGACCATTAAGACTGATGCTAAATCTACTCTGCCTGTGTTCTAGAAATGGAATGACAAACCCTGGGTGGCAGCAAATCTGTTTACAGTTTGTTTAAATGGGTTATGGAATATTTCAAGCCCACTTC
>NW_007209194.1:0-748 GCF_000164805.1 Carlito syrichta | reverse complement strand
TAAAAGTCTGTGTTATCAGTTGCTATCTTCCCAGGGGAATGTATTGGAGCTGTGTTCTTCTGTTGATCCATCTTCATTTGTAAAGGCATTCCTCTCTCTTTCTCCCTCTTTATTTAATTCTGTTGTTCAGTGATGGTGGATATCTTTCACTTCTGTTTGCTGAATTGCTTATTCTTCCTCATGTAGTTCTTATGGATTGGTTCAGTTTTGAAGTTGTCCTGGGGTTGGGGGTCTGTGGTTTTTGTAGTTTTGGGATTTGATTTTTGTGATTCAAAAACTATGTGCAGATTACTGTATTTACTGGCAGGTGCGTGACAACACTGGAATTAACTTCTCACTGTCTTACAGTCTGCCCATACAGTATAGGAAAAAGAAAAAGAACTGAAAGTGTAAAAGGAAAGATAAAAGGAAGGTGTAAAAGAGACAAAAAAGAAGTGGGATAGCAGACAGGTACATCAACAAATGAATAAACAGCAAAATGCAAAAATAGACAAAAGAATAAAATCTACAAACAGTCATACAAACCAAAAAGCCTCTGATGTATGCCTCCTCAAAAACCCACATATGCAACAAAAAATCTAAGAAGCAACAATAAAACAACAAAAGCAAAGCAAGTATGAAAAGGAAAACAAATCAGAAAGAAGGAGAAAAGAAGAGATTCCTCTGTGGCTGTTTCTGGAATTTCAGGTTACTTTCCAAAGCAAGGCTGCTGCTTTTGGCTGCCACTATATTAGGAAGACTCTCTGGC
>NW_007209193.1:0-750 GCF_000164805.1 Carlito syrichta | reverse complement strand
TAACTTAATGATTATTTCATTGAATCTGTAGATTGACTGAAAGGTTAAATTTACATTAGAAGAGGTAAGTAAATCACGGAAACAAGCATGTCAAATTGTCAATTATAACATCAACCTCTTAAGTTTGACATCATAATGGGAGGATCCTTGACGACTGAGCAATACTTAGGCGTCAAGCACGTGTATACAGTGCTATGCCAAATGCGGTAGACATAGTGGATTTCATTCCCAAGCAGTGAAGGGAACCATGTGCTCTCATCTATCCAAAAATTTCTCAAGGGATACGTGATCATTCAAGAATCCTCTAAACGTGGTCGTCTTTTTTTTTTAGCAGTGTTTATTGAGAAGACTGAAAAACTCCCAAACTGGGAGGGGACATGTGGGGGTTACCCAAGACGTAGTATTTTATTATTATGGTCACGGAGTACTGTTGAGGCTTCGGTATAGCACAACCAAATAATATTTTAGCACTTTCTATGGTTTACAAACTTTTGGATTTTTTGAGTATTGTGTAACAGCCTTTGAGCAATTTTCCTACAGGATTTGAACGTTGCTTTTGCTAAGATCATAATCACTTTTCCAGAATTTTCAGTTGTCTGAATTTTTATACGAATGGGGAGCCAAAATACTTACTGCATTGTACATCTCCATGTTTTTTTGGATTATATATATTGAACTCCAAATTCTCTTTTCTCTGTGTGATTGTTAATACTTAGTGATTAAAAGTATCAGGATAATCGGACACTTAGT
>NW_007209192.1:0-589 GCF_000164805.1 Carlito syrichta | reverse complement strand
GGTAAAAGTAGGTTATGGTTGCCTTAGGCCAACTTAGGTTATGAAAGCTCATGCTCTGGGGGATCCCTAGGCTAGCTCCTGCCTTGGTGGTTGGCTCTTGACTGCAAGCATTCTGGCTAGATGGACAGTGCTGCAGGTGTGTCTGATGAGTCTAACAGTTAGGTGTGCTGTTTCCTGTGGCCAGGCCACTTGGTTACACGTGTGGTTATGCACTAGCTGGTGCAGGCATCAATGAGTATGGACATTTCTTACAGCCCCAAATGTTCTACCTATTCTATCACTATCTCCTATCAGATGAGTACTTTTGTAGCTGATAAAGGAAACATCCAGATCTGTAGAGCCAGGATCCCCAACCCCCGGACCTCAGACCAGAACTGGCCCGTGGCCTGTAAGAAACCAGGTCACTCAGAAGGAGGTGAGTGACAGGCAAGTGAGCAAGCTTCATTTCTGTTTATAACTGCTCCCCAGAGCTTGTGTTACCGCCCAAGCTCTGTCTCCTGTCAGATCAGTACTGAAAAGCCTGCTTCCATTTCCAACATTTTATCTTTGTGTAACAGGGTTTTCTACAATGTCAGCAACCAAAACAAGA
>NW_007209191.1:0-689 GCF_000164805.1 Carlito syrichta | reverse complement strand
TGCTACCAGCTGAGATTAGGAAGGCCAGGTGAAGATCTGGGGACAGGGAGTTTCAGAAGTTTGGTTTTGGACATAACTAGATATGCTTACAATTCTAATTGAGTTTATTCTAGTTTATCAAAACTTTCTGCAAAGTGTAGGAATATGTGACATGTCAAGCTAGTCTACGTAGTTCTTGATTGCAGTTGAACTCATAAAACGGATAAGGCAGAAGTATTTATTATTTATTTTTAAAGTGCTCTTAACCATCTTAGTACTTTCAATGTGCACCCTCTGTCATCTGCACTTGCCAGTATTAAATAAAATGTAATTTAGTAAGAATGCTATTTAAAACCCCTAATTAGAGACTAATTTAAAATTACATATTCTAGCAGTGTACAGGTAAAACAATAAAGGTGATTTCAGCTATGAACAGTAATCTATTACCTGATGTTATCTAGCCACCAAAATACCTCAGTCTCAAATCTATAGAGAAGAAGTCATAAATCTAACAGGTAACAGGTATGAAGTGCCTTCCACAGGCTAAGCATCACATTTACATATCAAGTGCCTTCTACTAGCTTATCTTTTTACAATAAGGCTAAGAGAATGCACTTAATAAAGTCAAACAGTTATCCTATAACTTTAGCCATCCTAGAAAGGACTTCTTTAAGAGTCACCAGACTTCTTTTGACCCATCATCTTAATTT
>NW_007209190.1:0-647 GCF_000164805.1 Carlito syrichta | reverse complement strand
ATCTTATGGGAGTCTTTATCATAATATCCATACAATTGGAATTCTAGGTCACCAGTAAATGTCTCAGCACCTTGCTGACAATGAAGCAGGAATCCAGGTAATGGGAATCCTCATATACAGGAAACTACACGGCCTCTTCCTAAGGAAGAATGAGGAATTTTGGTTGCACTAATCTTCAATCCCAAAAATCCACAAGGGTTCTTATTAAGAGGTAACCAAGAATCCGGTTTTTGAAGTAGGAATCTGGGAAATGTGAGTACTCATATAGAGAAAACTGCACTGCCTATTGCTAAGGAAGAATAAGGAATATGGTTACATGTGTCCTCAATCACAAAAAAATTCAGGGCATCTTGCTAAGGGCTAAACACGAATCAGGGTTTTTGATGCGTGCATCTGGGAAATGGAGTACTCAAATACAGGGAATTACAAGGCCTTTTGCTAAGAAAGAAAAAGGAATCTGGGTTACAAGTGTTCTCAATCCCCAAAAAACTACAGGTTGCCTTCCTAGGGGCTAAACAGACTTAGGGATTCGAAGCAGGATGTGGCTAACAGTCCTCATTACAGGAAACTTCGTGGCCTCTTGCTAAGGAAAAATAAGGAATGTGTTTTACACGGTTCCTTACTCACAAAATCTACATGGCGTCTAG
>NW_007209189.1:0-564 GCF_000164805.1 Carlito syrichta | reverse complement strand
CTAACTAGTCGGCCGACTTGAGAACCACCTTGTTAAGCCAGCTAACAAGTTGGCTTTGTAGTCAGCCAGCATGTTAAACCAGCTAACTAGTCGGCCGACTCACAGCAAGCAAGTTAAGTCACCTAGCTAACTCGTTAACCAACTAGTTAAGTCAGGTAGGCAACTCATATACCAACTAGTTAAAACAGTTAGCTAACTCATTAACCAACTCATTAATTCAGCTAGGTATCTCGCTAGCCAACTAGTTAAGTCAATTAGCAAAGTCAGCTAGCTAACCAGATAACTAGCTAAGTCAGCTAGCTTACTAGTTAGCTAACTATATAAGTCAACTACTTAAGTCTGCAACCTAATTAGTTAGGTAATCAGATAAGTCAGTTAGTTATTCAGCTAGTTAAATAGTTAGGTAACTATTTAATTCAGGGAATTAAATCAACTAGTTAACTAGTTAAGTCAGCCAGTTAAGTCAGCTAACTAAGCAGTTAAGTCAGCTAGCTAAGTAAGCTAGTTAAGTCAGCTTTCTAATTTTTGTCAGTGGGTTAAGACAGCTAGCTAGCTAACGAGTTA
>NW_007209188.1:0-474 GCF_000164805.1 Carlito syrichta | reverse complement strand
TGAGTTGGAGTCTCACTCTGTCACCCAGACTAGAGTGCAGTGGCCGCTCCTGGCCACCACAGCCTTGACCCACTGGGCTCCGGCGATCCTTCCGCCTCAGCCTTCCGAGTAGCTGGAATTACAGGCACGCGCTACCACGCCCGGCTGATTTTTTGATTTATTGTAGAGATGAGGTCTCGCTGCCCAGGCGGGTCTCGAACCCACGGCTCAGGCAATCCACTCACCTTAGCCTCCCAAAGGCGAGGGATTACAGGCTGAGCCATCGAGCCCGGCCCAAGCCTCTACTTCTAATCAGTCTTCGTTATAGAGTCTTTTGTTCCTGAAGCTCTCCAGATTCCCAAATAGTACAAAACTAAGGTGTTGGTCCTCTAACATGTCCAGTCTGCCCTCTGTATCCACAGTTCCACATCTGAGGATTCAACCAACCGTGGATTGAAAATATTCAGAAAACAAAATGGATGGTTGTGTCTGTAT
>NW_007209187.1:0-507 GCF_000164805.1 Carlito syrichta | reverse complement strand
TGGGATTACAGGATGACACACTGAGCCCTCTCCCACATGTTCTTTATTCAGTCTACCAAGGATATGCTGGTGGTTCGGTTCCATGATTTTGTTATCGTGAAGTGTGATAGGTTCGTTTTCTCACAGAATGGCATGGTCACCTTGATGAAAAGCACATATATGCCCAGATGTTTGTGGTCCATTCACAAAACCTAAGTATTGCAAGATATCACATAGTTCAATGTGGCTAACCTCTATCCATTCTGAGGTGAATTTTCAAAGCAGCTGACCATAGAATGTAAGAATAGGTGACGTATTTTGGTGTACTTTATAATATTATCTCCATAAGGCCCCAAATGCTCAAACCTGCCAAATTAAAATGGTAAGAATGAAAATACAAACTCAATGCAGGCCTAGGTTAATAGCCTGATTTCCGTTATTTTTGACACCTTTCTGGTACATCTGGATAAAGGGCCATCAACACTCATTCCAAACCTTTCACCATGATGAGCCATCAAATTATTGACT
>NW_007209186.1:0-618 GCF_000164805.1 Carlito syrichta | reverse complement strand
CAGGGATCATGCTTTCTCCAACAAGTGGTGTTGGAACTGATACCATTTATTAAATGCAATTCAAATTATGAAAGCTTCAGTCTTTAAAACTGTATGGTAAAGTGTATGTATAGAAGAATAAATGCAAGAGAAGGGAAACCCAGAAGTAGGCAGAAATACATAAGAGAATATAGAGTATGATATAGAAAGCATTGGAATGCAGCGTGTTTAGACACCTGAAAACTAAAAAAAAAATTAGCCATTATTTCAAAGTGAACCATGACAACAATTACAAATGGATCTGGATTTAAGATTCAAAGAGGATGCTTCTGGGCAAGATGGCAATGGAACAGGTTGGACTGTGAGAGTCTCTGCAAAAGCAAGTGTCCAAAAAGCCTCTCTGTGTGAGTGGGTGTGTACTGGTGGGTGAGTGAAACTCCGTGGGATGAGATACTTGGGTTCATGCACCCGGGGCTCTCCTCTGAAGGTGACTGCAACCTTCCACCACCCTGAGATTGGAGACCTAGGCACACAGGAGCATCAACTGTTCTCAGAACTCTCTTGAGAGCAGGCAGCAGAGAACAGTTTCCCATCACCACCTGACACCTGGCCCACGCCATCACCTGTAGTAGCAGACTA
>NW_007209185.1:0-713 GCF_000164805.1 Carlito syrichta | reverse complement strand
AATACAGTTTTTGGACTTCGAGCATTTGCGGTTTGGATGTTCAAAACTGTTCTCTATGTCTGCAGACTTTAAGACAGATTTGAGAAAAAACATTTAAGAAAGAATGATTGCACAACATTGTGAATATATAAACACTGCTGAACTCTAAATTTGAACAAGGTTAATTGAGGTATCATGTTATGAAAATTTTACCACAGAGAAAATTCTTATAGAACTTGAAAATAAAGTCATTACATTCAACTTTTGAGTATAAAGTCTATGAGAGTAATGTTTTGTCACCTGCTTTATCTGGATATTTGGTAAATCATTTTCCTTCAGTCCTTCCTCATCTTCAGAGCCCACTTCTCTTTCCTTCACACCAGCTTCCTTAAGGCAAATTTGATCCTAACATGAAACATGTGAATATACTAAACACTACTGAACTCTAAATTTTTTTTTGAACTCTAAATTTGAACAAGGTTAAGTGAGATATCATGTTATGAACATTTTACCACAGAGAAAATTCTTATAAAACTTGAAAATAAAGTCATTGCATTCAACTTTTGATTTCTAATATCTATGAGAGTAATGTTTTGTCACCTGCTTTATCTTGATATTCGGTGAATCATTTTCCTTCAGTCCTTCCTCATCTTCGGAGACCACTTTCCTTTCCTTCACACCAGCTTCCTTAATGCGAATTTGATCCTAACATGAACATTCTCACTAATGACTTA
>NW_007209184.1:0-591 GCF_000164805.1 Carlito syrichta | reverse complement strand
GCTGTGGTGGCCATGAGCATGCCCTTGCCCTGCAACCTGGGCAACAGAGGGAGACTCCGACTCAACAAAAAACCAAGAAAACACAATGCTACGTCAAAGAAGCCAGACCCAGATGGCCTCCCCCCATGTGCCTCTAAGTACATGAAGTCCCCAGAACAAGCCAATCCATAGAGGCAGAAGGCAGGGGCTGGGGGGGGGGACAAGGAAAATGGGGAATAACATGGATGGTTATGTGGTTTGTTGTAGGGGATGAAAATGTTCCCAAATCAACTGTGAGTCGCCCAGTCCCACAGATACTAAAGGATACCGCATTGTGGGCTTCAAAGCCCCAAGAGTACTGAATTCCATCTCAATCAATTAAGAAGGCAGTGACTGGGTTCTAGGAAATCCCAACAGCATCCATTCAAGAGTGATGTTCCTTACCCCAGTGGAGGGTCATTCAATGACTGAACTGTTTTGAAACGTGAGACTTCAGATGTGTATCTGTTTTTAGAAATGCTCATCACCCCAGCAGAGATTGAAATCATTATTGTGTGGTATCCAAAGTGGTTGTGTAACCCAAAGGATGCACCTTATGCCCGGAGTGGTCCG
>NW_007209183.1:0-513 GCF_000164805.1 Carlito syrichta | reverse complement strand
TCTAATATACAGGAAAATACACAGCCCATTGCCAAGGGTAAAAAAGAATCGGGGATATAGCAGTCCTCAGTCATTAAATTCAACAGGACATCTGCTGTGGCCTAAACAGAATTAGGGTTTAGAAGCTGGAACATAGGTAATAGCAGTCCTCATATGCAGAAACTATATGATCTCCAGCTAAGGAGAACTGAGAAAAATCTTTTACACGCTTCCTCCATCACAATATCTAATGACATCTTGCTAAATGCAAAACAAGAATCAGGGTTTCCAAAAAGAATTCTGGGGAAAGGGAGTCCCCATATACAGAACATGTCATGGCCCCTCGATAAAGAAGAATAAGGATCCTGTGATACACAAGTACAAAATACAAAAAATTCTCAGGGTGTCTTGCTGTGGTATAAACAAGAATCAAGGCTTCGAGCTCGTCTCATATTTCAGAGATATTTGGCTTGTGGGTATTATGAATCAGTCATTTCAGGACTCCAGGAACATTCTGGTCCTCTTTGAGAGTTG
>NW_007209182.1:0-711 GCF_000164805.1 Carlito syrichta | reverse complement strand
TTAGTTGGAAAGATATTATGCCTGAATTGGGATGAGTCAGTGTAATCACTAGTGGTACCATTGATAGTTCTACATTACAAAGTTCTATATGATACCCAGATAGTGGCCATGGTTGGTTCTACTGGGTAACTTTAAATTTCTGCTTACTTTTGACAAAAAAATTATTATTTGGAAATTTGTCTTGTTTGTACCTTGACAAAAATAGAAAGATGGTAGCCTCACCAGTATTTAATTTCATTCGGGTCTAAGTTTTAATTTTTCAGTATTACTACCGATTATAGAGGGCAGATATAATGGTTTCATTAATTGCCTGTGGGAACATCAAATGGAGCAATTTGAATCATACCTTGTTTCTGAGTGTCAAGTTCATAGAAAGTGCTATATGGCTTCCAAAATTCTTGGTTTTTCTATTCATAAGATTGACGGCATATTGTGCACATATATTTGGAAAGACGGAATATGCTTTGATTCTCCTGCCCAAGAAAGTTAGTGAAACTCAGTTTATTTCCTGGTATTTGGATGAGATTATTTACTTTGGTGATGACAGAGTCTGATTTCTCAATGCCTCCTCTTCTCCATCACCATATTACAGACTAATAAAAACTCCCCAGAGCAAAATACCAGTGGATGGCCATGCATAAATTCAACTGCTTTACTCATATTTCAAATTGTGTGTTTATATCTTATGTTTTTTCTTGATTAGCTGCAGGT
>NW_007209181.1:0-775 GCF_000164805.1 Carlito syrichta | reverse complement strand
CCAGTAGTATCAGACGACATTAAGAAGGCAAGGAGTATCAGAAGACACTAAGAAGGAAGGAGTATTAGACGACAATTAGAAGGCAAGTACTATCAGACCACACTAAGAAGGCAAGAAGTATCAGACGACATTAAGAAGGCAAGTAATATCAGATGACAATAAGATTGCAAGTAGTATCAGACGGCACTAAGAAGGCAAGTAGTATCAGACGGCACTAAGAAAGCAATAGTATCAGACGGCACTAAGAAGGCAAGTAGTATCAGATGGCACGATGGAGGCAAGTAATATTAGACGGCACTAAGAAGACAAGTAGCATCAGACGGCACTAAGGAGGCAAGTAGAATCAGACAGCACTAAGAAGGGAAGTAGGATCAGGCGGCATTATTAATGCAAGTAACATCAGGCGGCACATATAAGGCAAGTAGGATCAAATGGCACTAATAAGGCAAGTAGGATCAGACAGCACTAATAAGGCAATTAGGATCAGACGGCACTAATAAGGTAAGTATAATCAGACGGCACTAATAAGGCAATTAGGATCAGATGGCACTAATAAGGCAAGTAGGATCAGACGGAACTAATAAGACAATGTGTATCAGATGGCACTGATAAAGCCAGGAGTATCAGACTGCACTAATAAGGTTAGTAGGATCAGACGGCAATAATAAGGCAAGTATGATCTGACGGAACTATTAGGCAAGGAGTATCAGACGACACTAATAAGGCCAGGAATATCAGACTGCACTATAAAGGCAAGTAGGATCAGACGGCTAAA
>NW_007209180.1:0-722 GCF_000164805.1 Carlito syrichta | reverse complement strand
TGTCTTATGATACTACTTGCCTTATTATTGACGTCTGATACTACTTGCCTTATTAGTGTCTTATGATTCTACTTGTATTATTATTGTCTTATTATACTACTTGTCTTATTACTGTTGTCTGAAAGTACTTGCCTTATTAATGTCTTATGATCCTGCTTGCCTTAATAGTGTCGTCTGATTCTACTTGCCTTATTAGTGTCTTATGAAACTACTTGCCTTATTAAAGACTTATGATACTACTTGCCTTATTAGTGCTGTCTGATACTACTTGCCTTATTAGTGTCGCCTGAAAACTTTCCTCATTAGAGTCTTATGATATTTATTGCCTTATTCATGTCTTATGACACTGCTTGCCTTATTAGTGTCGTCTGACACTACTTTCCTTATTAGTGTCTTATGATACTACTTGCCTTATTACAACCTTATGATACTGCTTGCCTTATTAGTGTCTTCTGATACTACTTGCTTTATTAGTGTCGTTTGATACTACTCGACTTATTAGTGTCTTATGATAATCCTTGCCTTATTAGTGTCATCTGGTACTACTTGCATTATTAGTGTCTTATGATACTACTTGCCTTATTCGTGTCTTATGATACTACTTGCCTTATCGTGTCTTATGATACTACTTCCCTTATTCGAGTCTTATGATACTACTTGCCCTTATTTGTGTCTTATGATACTACTTGCCTTATTCGTGTCTTATGATACTACTTGCCTTA
>NW_007209179.1:0-672 GCF_000164805.1 Carlito syrichta | reverse complement strand
CAAAATAGGTATAAAAGAAAAAATTTAAAGGCAGCAAAAGAAAAAGGTCAGACTACCTATCAGGGAAGACCAATTAGAATAGCAGCAGATTTAACCTACAGAACCCCTTCAGGCTAGGGGAGTTTGTAACCCAGTCTGTAAAGTCCTAAAAAAAAAAAAGCAGCTTCAACCAAGAATAAACCACCCAGATAAAGTAAGCTTCATCAGTGAGGGAGAAGTAAAATACTTTCCATCCCATCCCTAAAAACTTGCACTGCCTCTAGAACAGCCCTACAAGAAACACTTAAAAAAAAGTATTAAACATAGAAGAAAGGGAAAAAAGAACAGCAACATTCTTTACAAGAGTGCAGGAGAAAGATTGAAAACACACATGAAGCAACACACAAATCAAAAGAAATGCAACAAATAAACAGGATCAAAACACCTATATAAGAATCCCATGACAGGGATAAATTCTCACATTTCAGTAATTAACCTGAATGTGAATGGACTAAATGCACCACTGAAAAGACATAGAATGGCAAAATGAGAAAATATCATAAGACAACAATATATTGTCTCCAAGAGATTCATCTCACCAGAAAGGACACACACAGACTCAGAGTAAAAGGGTGGGAGGCAAAATTTCAGGCAAATGGAACACAAAAAAAGCAGGACTTGCAATTTAATCTC
>NW_007209178.1:0-761 GCF_000164805.1 Carlito syrichta | reverse complement strand
AGTTCACTGGGGTAACTATTTATAAATATGTCTTACTAGACATCAAAGTCTAAGTATGTCATAAGAGCAGCTATAATGACCCTTATTATAATATTATTAATTCAATAGCATGCACTTTCACACAGTGATTTGTGTACAGACATTAAAAATGCACTTAATTCTATTGGCTCCTGCACCCTCATATCTTTCTCTTACTTTAGCAAGTAGGGACATCTCTATGCCCCAATTTAGCAGTAAGTAGCTACATTAGACAAACCACCACCCACATTCCCCAGTATTGAATAAGCATGTTTCAAAACAAACAGGAGGGAATGAAAGGACAGAGCCCAAAATGGAGTTCCTCTGGTCTCCTTCAGTTCATATATGACAATAATCCTTTTCCAGAATCCTGGGGGAGTCACAAGACATTAAGATTAACATCTCCCAAGAATCTGTCTTTCAGCTACCAGCTCAGCCCTTCTCATCTATGTGATTAATCACTCATGACTGACCCACCCATCCAGCTACTGGCCCACCTTTGTCTGTTTGCTGGTGACTGACCCATCCAGCTATTCGGCAGTCACAGATACAACAAACAGATCCCATAACCATGATGTCAGCTCCTGTGAATGCTTGCTTCCCTGTTCTACCTCCCCCACCAAAAGAAGCTTTAAAAGCCTTCAACTTCAAGCATTAGCTGCCAAATATTCCTTAAGCATCTGACCCCCTCTCCAATCTTGGAGAGGTGGAGCCACCCTTTTTCTCAGATACTTCCTAAATAA
>NW_007209177.1:0-564 GCF_000164805.1 Carlito syrichta | reverse complement strand
ATAGAGAAGACCGGGTCAGTGGAGCACCCTAAATGCAGAGGACCAGTCACTTGTGCAACCATATGGAGGAGATGCCATCACTGGGGAACCAATCATATAGGCAGCTCAGTCACTCTGGCAAACATCACAGAGGAGTGTAAGTTACTGAGGTATCCATAGTGAAGGAGGGTCAGTCTTCACCGATCACAGACCTGGGGTAGTCACTGGGGCACTAATTATTGAAAAGGCCAAGTAAGAGAGACACCCATCATAGATGAGGTTCATTCACTAGGGTAGCCATAATGGAATATCAGTCACTGGGGCATCCAAAACTGGATCCACTCTTATGACTCCAGTCTGAGTCGAAGATAAGAGGCATTCATCCCTCTGGTCTGTGCAAACAGACTCCCTTAGGTGACTAAGGGGCTTGCGAAGGTGTTGGGGATCAACTCCTATGGCATGCAAGGGCAACATAGGGACCGCTACACCCTAGTCATAAAGAACTCTGGGATATGGAAGGTCCCAGGTTTGATCAGATGCTCAACGGACCTAAATCCATCCCAGATCCCAGAAATGGTGATCAGA
>NW_007209176.1:0-570 GCF_000164805.1 Carlito syrichta | reverse complement strand
GGAAGATGCCAAGGTATTTCATTTTTTTGGTGGCTATTCAGAATGGGATTGTGCTTTTTATTTGGGTCTCTGCCTGCTTGTTGTTGGTATAGAGAAACACAACTGTCTTTTGCACAGTTATTTTGTATCCTGAGACCTTCCCAAAGTCTTTATCAGCGCATCAGGGTTTTGACAGATTCTATTGGATTTTCAAGGTATAGGATCATATCATCAGCAAAGAGATATAACTTGACTTTCTCTTTTCCTATTTGGATACCCCTTATTTCCTTCTCTTGTATAATAGCCTGGGCTAGGACTACCAACACAATATTGAACAAGAGGGGTGAGGGTGGACAACCTTGTCTTGTTCTAGTTTTCAGGGGAAATGATTGTAATTTCTGACCATTTAGCGATATGTTAGCTGTGGTTTTGTTGCAGATGGCACTTACTATTTTGAGGTATGTTCCTTCTATGCCTATATGTTTGAGGGTTTTTATCAAGAAGCAATGCTAGATTTTATCAAAAGCTTTTTCTGCATCTAATGAGATAATCATGTGAACCACTTGCTTTTACATCTGTTGCTTTTACATC
>NW_007209175.1:0-441 GCF_000164805.1 Carlito syrichta | reverse complement strand
TTTGCATGACAGAGTCAATTTCCTGGGTTATTACTGTTCTATTAGTGTCTTAATGTCTTCTTGTTTCAACCTGGTGAGGTTGTGTGATGTCAGAAAGTTCTCCATTTTATTTAAGTTATCAAGTTTGTTTCCATATAGGTGTATATAGTAATCTCTGATAATCTTTTGTATTTCTTCAGAGTCAGTTGTGATTTGATATTTTCTATGTCTGGTTGCATTTATTTGGGTTTTTTCTCTCTTTTTCTTGATCATTCTGGCTAGGAGCCCATCAATCTTGTTAATTATTTCAAAGAACCCAGCTTATTGGGTTTTTTTGATATTTTCTATGATATTTTTGTCTTCTATATCCTGTATTTGGGCTCTTATTTTGGTGACTTGGATTCTTTTACTTAAGTCGGGGTTTTGGTTGTCTTCTCTTTCCAGCTTCCTCAGGTAATTTGT
>NW_007209174.1:0-759 GCF_000164805.1 Carlito syrichta | reverse complement strand
ATATACTGAATTTGGAATTCATATTGACAGAAAAAATCTGGGCATCTTACTGAGAACGAAAAGGAAATCCCGTTCTAGGATTTCTCGTTTTCTGGAATCTACAGGGCCTCATGATGAGGTTTAATCAGCAATGTGGGCTTCTGGATCCCTACATTTTCAGAGATACTTGCTCCGTGGATATGCTAAATCTGTCATTACAGATCTTCAGGAGCATTCTGCTCCTCTTGTTAGTTGTAATCAATGCTCCGGCCCTACAAATCCTTTTGTTTCCTATGAACATATAAGACCATAATCATATTCCCCAGAATCAAAAGGTATATTGGTACAAAATTCATCGATTCTGGTGTCCTCAAACTACAGAAAATTCTTGTGGGAGTGCAGGTCGGAATTGGGATGTTGGGTTTGGAAGATTCCACATTTTGGTGAGGTCTTGTGAAGGAGAACCAGTAATCTTGGATTCCAGTTCCCAAAGAACATTATGGACGTCTTTCTCTTGATATCCAAGAGACTGGAATTCTCGTTCACCGGGAACTGTCTCGTCATCCTGAAGAGTGAAGCAGGAAGCTGGGTAATGGAGGTCGTCATATACCAGAAACTACACGTCATATTGCTAAAGAAGAATAATATTCTTCATTATTTGAGTCCTCAATCCCAAAACTACAGGCCGTCTTCCTAAGAGGTAACCCTGAATCAGTTTTGAGTATGATCTGGGTAATGGGTGTCCTCACATATAGGAAACTTCACTGACTATTGCTAATT
>NW_007209173.1:0-618 GCF_000164805.1 Carlito syrichta | reverse complement strand
TTAAAGCTCCCCAGGAACTCACAGTGTGTGGCCAAGTTCACACTACTGCTTTAACCAAAATCCTTTGGTTAATCACTTGCAAATGGTTTCTAAAATGAATGTAAAAAGGTTTGTTGCTGAGCTGTGGCCTTTCAGTCTTACCTGCATTATCTACTTTCAATCCTTTGCAAAACTGACCTCCGGTACTCATTTTGCTTCTAATTTGACCTAGTTCTAAAACTGTCCTACTATTCTCAGGATGCTGTGTGTGGTGCCTTGGCTTTAGTGAGCTTTATTGTGTAAGGAAGGTGTTGTTGGAAAAAAATACATCCCCCCCCCAAAAAACGATGCCACTTACTGAATTTCATAAATATGTAAAGACTTAGGTGATCACTGAAGGGTCAGGATACAAATAATACCTTGAAAAATTAGAACATTTGTGATAATGCTGTGAGTAAACAAGTCCCATTTAAAACAAACAAATGAAAAACACTGCTTTCATTCTGAGACAAATTCATTAGGATTTTTGTAAAAATATGTAATATTTGCATTTTTATGTATAGCATGCATACAGAATGCATGCATGTAACATTTCTATAAAGCTTTACAAACACAGCTGCAACTAGGCTATAGAACCAG
>NW_007209172.1:0-729 GCF_000164805.1 Carlito syrichta | reverse complement strand
ATGGACATGGAATCCATGGATTCTGGTTACATTTTAATAATTCGTACTAAATATTTGGAAACAGCAAAACCCTCGGCCCCTCTAAAGTAAAGTAGAAACGGAAATTTAAGGATTACCAAGTTCATCTTAAGACGAAAGTTACATCCAAATACGGCAATATGATACTTTTCTTCTGGGAATCTGCCCAGAATTGTCCCAAGGACCTTAAGGGATTTGACTACCAGATACCCGATTACAACTCTCAAGAGGACCAGAATGTTGCTGGAGTACGGAAATGACTGATTCATAATACCCACAAGGCAAATATCTCTGAAACATGAGAAGAGCTCGAAGCCTTGAATCTTGTTTACACCGCAGCAAGACAACCTGAGAATTTTTCTGATTGTGGACAAGTGTATCACAGATTCGTAATTCTTCTTTACTGAGGGGCCGTGTAATGTCCTGTATATGAGGACTCCCTTTCCCCAGAATCCTGTTTGAAAACCCTGATTCTTGTTTAGCCATTAGCAAGATGTCATGTAGATATTGTGATGGAGGAACCGTGTAAAAGTGGTTTCTTAGCTCTCCTTAGTTAGAGATCATATAGATTTCATATAAGGATTGTTATTACCTATGTTCCAGCTTCTAAACCGTGATTCTTGTTTTGCCCACAGCAGATGGCCTGTTGATTTTAAGGACTGAGGATTGCTATAACCTCGATTCTTTTACACCCTTGGCAAGGGGCTGTGT
>NW_007209171.1:0-529 GCF_000164805.1 Carlito syrichta | reverse complement strand
AGCTGACTTTGATGTTCATGAAGCAATGTTCAAATCCCGAGAGAAAAACGGCTCAAAGGCTGGAAAATAATATGAAAAACATCCAGAAGCGTCTAAACCAAAGAAAGTGATGAAATATTATTAGGTTGTGCTATGACCAAACTCCAACAAGTCTCTGTGGCCATAGTAATAAAAGACTACATCGTGGGGAAACCCCTCAGGGACCTCCCACTGTGGGAGCTCTTCTGTCCTCTCAATAACTTCTGCTTGAAAACAAAAAGAATACATTGCCCAATGGATTCTTGAATGGCCACTTACCCCTGGAGACGTTTTTGGATAGGTGTGAACACCTTGCTTCCTTCAATTCTTGGGAATGAAAATCCACCATGTCTTCCGCTTTTGTCAGAGCACTGTACATAAATCCTTGATACTGAAGGCTTGCTCAGTAGTCAAGGTCCCGCCCATTATGATGTTAAAGTTCTGAGGCTGATGTCATGAATGGCAATCTGACATGCTTGCTTTCCTGACTTTGCTTACATCTTTTCATTGA
>NW_007209170.1:0-566 GCF_000164805.1 Carlito syrichta | reverse complement strand
CTTGCCTTATTAGTGTCGTCTGTTACTACTTGCCTTATTACTGTCGTCTGATAGTACTTGACTTATTAGTGTCGTCTGATACTACTTACCTTATGAATGTCGTCTGATACTGCTTACCTTCTTAGTGTCGTCTAATACTACTTGCCTTATTAGTGACGTCTGATATTATATGCCTTTTTAGTGTCGTCTGATACTACTTGCATTATTATTTTTTATGATACTAATTTCCATATTAGTGTCTTATGATACTACTTGCCTTAATAGTGTCGTATGTTATTGCTTGACTTATTACTGTCTTTTGATGCTACTTTCCTTATTAGTTGCTTATGATACTACTTTCCTTATTAGTGTCTTATTGTACTACTTGACTTATTATTGTCTTATGATACTACTTGCCTTATTATTGCTGTCTGATACTACTTGTCTTATTAGTGTTCTTATGATACTATACTTTAATAGCGTCTTATGGTGCTACTTGCCTTATTAGTGTTTTATGATATTACTTGCCTTTATTAGTGTCTCTGATAGCACTTGCCTTATTATGTCTTATGATACTACTTACCTTA
>NW_007209169.1:0-710 GCF_000164805.1 Carlito syrichta | reverse complement strand
TTTTTATGATACTAATTTCCATATAGTGTCCTATGATACTACTGCCTTAATAGTGTCGCATGTTATTGCTTGACCTAGTAGTGTCTTTTGATGCTACTCTCGTATTAGTTGCTTATGATACTACTTTCCTTATTAGTGTCTTATTGTACTACTGACTTATTAGTGTCTTATGATACTACTTGCCTTATTAGTGCTGTCTGATACTACTTGTCTTATTTGTGTTCTTATGATACTATACTTTAATAGCGTCTTATGGTGCTACTTGCCTTATTAGTGTTTTATGATATTACTTGCCTTATTAGTGTCATCTGATAGCACTTGCCTTATTAGTGTCTTATGATACTACTTACCTTATTAGTGTCGTCTGATACTACTTACCTTATTAGTGTCGTCTGATACTACTTGCCTTATTAGTGTCGTCTGATAGTACTTGCCTTATTGATGTCTTATGATACTAGTTACCTTATTAGTGTCTTATGATACTACACGCCTTATAAATGTCTTATGATCCTACTTGCCTTTTTAATGTCATCTGATACTAATTGACTTATTAGTGTCTTTTGATACTACTTGCCTTTTTAGTGTCGTCTCACTATATGCCTTATTAATGTCGTCTGTTACTACTTGCCTTACTAGTGTCATCTGATACTACTTGCCATATTAGTGTCGTTGATACTACATGCCTTTTTTGTGTCAGCTGAAACTACTTA
>NW_007209168.1:0-429 GCF_000164805.1 Carlito syrichta | reverse complement strand
AGAAAATAAATTATGCACATTTTGTTCAAAAAAAATTACATACCTAACTTTGTGCTTTAAGGAATACATTGTTTCAACATTTAAAAAATAATATTTTAAAGATAATTTTTTTCACATTAATGTTAAATTAGGGTTATGTTTTACTGGGATATTTCTCTTGTGATTTTATAAAATAATATTACACATAAAGAGGGAAATGTTTTCTGAACAAAGGTCAACAAAACGTTCCTGCTAACTTTTTTTTTTGAGTTGGAGTCTTACTCTGTCATCCAGGCTAGAGTGCAGTGGCATGCTCACAGTCATCACAGCCTCGACCTGCTAGAATTAGTCGATCCTTCTTTTTTTTTTTTTTGGATTGGAGCTTCACTCTGTCACCCAGGCTGGAGTGCAGTGGCCGCTCCCGGCCACCTCAGCCTCCACTTGCTGGGC
>NW_007209167.1:0-598 GCF_000164805.1 Carlito syrichta | reverse complement strand
GGACTGGGGCCACATGTTAGGCTACATGGACGGCGAGTGCTGGGGTGGAGGCATCGGGGTCTGGGGAACCCTGCCGCTGCCAGCTTTTCCAGTTGATAGCTCCTACCGCCCCAGGAGAAGGCGCTGATGTCCTGGGCGATGGGGGTTTCCCAGATTTCTATACAGAAGGCTGTCCCGGGGTCCAGAGGCTCCTCGACCATCAGGAGCAAGTTCTCAGAAGGGGTCTCCCACAGGTCACAAAGCACTTGGTGAGTGGACGGTCCCCTTAGCTATTCCACAGTGGCCCATGGGTCAGGGAGAGGGGAGGCCAAAGCCCCTCATGGAGCTGAGGAGAAGCCAAGACCCAGCTAGGGCCTGGCCAGGGACCACGTGGAGTTCTCCAGGTGTTAAGACTTTGGTTTCCGTGTCTTTCCTTGCAGGGGACAGTGGCTTTGGAACTGGGCTGAGTTCCTGTTTGGGGGGGGCTGAGGAAAGGTTTCCATGCGTGTGCCTGCGAGGGCAGGTTTGGGGAGCCCTGGACATTGCCCAGCTCTGCCCTTTGGGAAAGAGTCTGTAGAGGGCCCAGGAATGAGGAGGCTTTTAGTGCAGCTCGAGGGCA
>NW_007209166.1:0-682 GCF_000164805.1 Carlito syrichta | reverse complement strand
TTGAGAGGTTTCATGCTGTCTTCATGACAACCCTCACTGTACCACAGTGGATTTCTGAAGGAGTTTTACAACTGCAGATGCAATCAGCTTCCTGTAGAGGTTGTAGGTGCCCTAAAGCCCAAGACCTCCAATATAACTTGCAAGCCATGATGGAGTGGGGAGTCAACAATGGTCAATTATTTGAAGGGCTTCTCTATTATCTATGCAGTAGTGGGGAATATCCTAAACATTGCAAGGGAAGTTGCATGGGAAGGCGATCACTGACATGATTGAGGATGATGCTGAGGAACCCACAGTAGAGCAGAGAGAAACCTTTACCAACGAGGAACCTGAAGATCTGTTGGAACCCTCTACAGAGGAAGAGGAGACACAAGATTAAGAAGCAGCAGTGTACTTGACAAATGGTCAGCAGTTTTTCACTAGCTGCAAATGATAAACATTATCAACCTCCAGTAAGTGCTTTCAAGGGAACAAAGGCTCTGTGTCATGCAAAGGATAGCAAGAAGTCAACAGACATTGAAAGATTCGTTGTTGAATCAAAGAAGAACTACTGGCTTCTCATTATAATGTTCCTAACTGAGAATCTGCAAATCTGAAGATTGCACTTCAATGCTTAAAAACTTAGCTTCAATTTTCCAAGCATCTGGGATAATTGAGCTAAGAGACAGTTATCTTTCAACTG
>NW_007209165.1:0-705 GCF_000164805.1 Carlito syrichta | reverse complement strand
ACTGACACAGCGGAGTACACCCAGAGGCCTTGACTTCATTAAGCAGACACTTTTATGTTTTTATACAAAGGGAGGAGGAGTTTGGAGAGACATTCCAGTCTTGTTACCATTTAATTGGGTAGTAACCTCTGGTGGTCAGCTCAATCGTGGAGGATTGGCTAGCTTGACTCAGACTGACCTTGGCCCACTAGCTGGGGAAATTGCAGAGACATTTGGAAACTTTAGGAGATTTTCCCCTGGCACCTGATTGGTTGTTGCTAAGGGGAAAGTGGGTCAAGGGAAGGGGTTGAAGCTTGAACTGGAGCTTTGCAGTTTTTCCCATAACTGAAACTTTAAACAGCTACAGGTTATGTTTTAAAGCAGAAAACTGAAGTGGCTGTGCTATTGTCCACAAGCCAATTACATATTTATTGGGTTATAGCATGCTCTTAACCTAAGTTTATGGTATACTCTATTACGGTTCTCTCACTTTCTACTGAAGACACCTAGAAAGTCTAGACATATTTTGTTTTATCTGTTGAAGTTGTCAGAGAGTTACTGATTTATGCTATGATAAATTATGGGGCTAAGATTTAGTTGAAGAAGAAAGCCCAAAGAACAATGCCAGCATCAGGGACAACTCTTTCCAGACAGTATCTGCTGATTCAGAAAGTAAAGGTGAGACATAGAGAGGATAAGCAACATTTTAACAGCCTCATAAAACTG
>NW_007209164.1:0-682 GCF_000164805.1 Carlito syrichta | reverse complement strand
AATTACAGCCCATGGCTCACATGTCTTTATAGCTACTCTCAACAGTCTCTTTGGCTTTCTAATTCTTAAAGAATTAACAATGATAACATAGTCTTAATAAAAAAAACTGGCTCAGACTCAGGGTTGGGGAAAAGCATGAGATACTAGCAAAAACTGTGGGGAAAGACTGGCGAATAGACATAATCATCATGAAAAAGTGAATGTCCCAAACAGGAATACTTCCAGAGAACTTCTAAAGGATCCATAAATTCTGAAATTCTAGAACTAACTGTGTGTTTATGCATGCACATTTTTCTGGGAGAGGATCTTAAGCTCCCAGTAGATAATAAAAAAAGATCTGGGACCCCCAAAATGATTAAGATATACTACTTAGAAATGCTATAGATAGTAACACAATGAATTATACCAAAAATGAAACCCTAAGGTCCTTCATTAACATGCAGTAGCAGATAGTGTACAACCATTTCAATGCCTTGCTTCTGAAAACATCCCACAAGAGTGTTATAACAGAAACATGACCAGATAGAGTTCGTACCTTGAATCTTTTCTTCTTTTTTTGCTCAAAGCTGCTTTCTTCTCTAAAACTTTCTGTTCTTTAAGGACTTTTTTAATTCTGGGGGCTTTAGGTTCCAAACTCCTTGTTGATGATGATTCTTCTAAGTCCACACTACTTTTGCCTAGG
>NW_007209163.1:0-604 GCF_000164805.1 Carlito syrichta | reverse complement strand
CCGACTGATACTCCTTAGTTATTTATGCATTCTAATACTCCTTGCCTTATTATTGCAGTCTGATACTCCTTGCCTCATTAGTGCCGTCTGATCCTACTTGCCTTATTAGCGCCGTCAGATACTACTTGCCTTATTAGTGCCGTCTGATACTTCTTGCTTTATTAGTGTCGTCTGATCCTACTTGTCTTATTAGTGCTGACCTATCCTACTTGCCTAAATTAGGGCCATCTGATCCTACTTGCCTTATTAGTGTCGTCTGATATTACTTTCCTTAGTGGTGCCATCTGATACTCCTTGCCTTATTAGTGCCGTCTGAAACTACTTGTTTTACTACTGCCGTTTGATTCTACTTCCCTTGTTAGTGCCGTCTGATACTATTTCATTATTTGTGCCGTCTGATCCTACTTGACTTATTTGTGCCATCTGACCCTACTTTCCTTATTACTGCAGTCTGATACTCCTGGTCTTATTAGTGCTGTCTGATACTCCTGGCCTTATTAGTTCCTTCTGATCCTAATTGCCTTATTAGTGCCGTCTGATCCTACTTGCCTTATTAGTGCCGTCTGATCCTAATTGCCTTATTAGTGCCGTCTGATCCTACTGG
>NW_007209162.1:0-719 GCF_000164805.1 Carlito syrichta | reverse complement strand
ATTAATGCCGTCTGATACTACTTGCCTTATTAGTGCCATCTGATACTCCTTGCTTTATTAGTGCCGTCTGATACTCCTTGCCTTATTAGTGCCGTCTGATACTCCTTAGTTATTTATGCATTCTAATACTCCCTTGCCTTATTATTGCAGTCTGATACTCCTTGCCTCATTAGTGCCGTCTGATCCTACTTGCCTTATTAGCGCCGTCAGATACTACTTGCCTTATTAGTGCCGTCTGATACTTCTTGCTTTATTAGTGTCGTCTGATCCTACTTGTCTTATTAGTGCCGACCTATCCTACTTGCCTAAATTAGGGCCATCTGATCCTACTTGCCTTATTAGTGTCGTCTGATATTACTTGCCTTAGTGGTGCCATCTGATACTCCTTGCCTTATTAGTGCCGTCTGAAACTACTTGTTTTACTACTGCCGTTTGATTCTACTTCCCTTATTAGTGCCGTCTGATACTATTTCATTATTTGTGCCGTCTGATCCTACTTGACTTATTTGTGCCATCTGATCCTACTTGCCTTATTACTGCAGTCTGATACTCCTGGTCTTATTAGTGCTGTCTGATACTCCTGGCCTTATTAGTTCCGTCTGATCCTAATTGCCTTATTAGTACCGTCTGATCCTACTTGCCTTATTAGTTCCGTCTGATCCTAATTGCCGTTTTAGTGCCGTCTGATCCTACTTGCCTTATTAGTGCCGTTGATCCTA
>NW_007209161.1:0-395 GCF_000164805.1 Carlito syrichta | reverse complement strand
CCCGGCCCCGCACCTGCCAGGGGATGCCGGCGAATATCCTCTGAGATATCTGTGGACCCAAGAATGCTCTGGTGAGACCGGGTATGAGGTGACCCTGGAGGGAAAGGAACTTGAGGAAAACTGGAAGCTTCCAGACTGAGTCTGTGGTTTCTCGAGATGTGATGCGTCTCCATAAACCCGGGGCTCCCATCCCATTCGGTGGAGTGGACAACGGGTAAGGTTGTGGACTCGGATCTGGACCTAATTTTTAGGTCACCAGGAGACTCGCTACCCCTGACCTTGAACTGGCACCGGCATCGGCATCATATTCTGACCCAGGAAGGGGACGGACCAGTACAGCTGGGGACCAGGCCTGCTGTGTTGTGTACAAGGGCTCGGTCCTCTCTCCTATCTGA
>NW_007209160.1:0-525 GCF_000164805.1 Carlito syrichta | reverse complement strand
TGAGTCAAAAGAGAACTTATTACAGAGTCATTTAATTGGACCTTCATCACAGAGCAGGACCAGTCATTGGGGCACCTATGTTGTAGAAGGGATAGTAACTGGGGCATCCATCACTATGGAGGACTAGTCACTGATGTGCATATCACAAATAAGAAGCTATAACTGGAGCTACCATAATAAAGGAAGACTAGTCAAGGGGGTAGCTATCAAAGAGGAGAGCCAGTCTCTGTATCACCATCACAGATGAAAGTTAGTCACTGAGGCAAAACTTTTGGAAGAGAACCATTTACTAGAAAATGCATAAAAGTAGAGGGCTACCCTGGGCCATGAATGACAGAATATGGCCAGTCTTTGGGTCACCAACCATAGAAGAGGCACAGTCATTAAGGTCCCCATTATGGAGGAGGACCACTCACTGGGACACCCAATGACTAGTCCCTTTAGCGCCCATAATACATGAAGGCAAATCACTAGGGCAACATTCACCAAGGAGGAAAAGACACTGGGACACACATTATGGAAGAG
>NW_007209158.1:0-711 GCF_000164805.1 Carlito syrichta | reverse complement strand
TCAGTAGACAATCGGACTGTGGATTTGGGAGGCCAAGGCTGGGGGCCATTAGAGCCTGTAAGATAAATACCAGCCTGGGCCATGTAGCAAGACCTCATAGCTCCACGATAGGCAAACTCTGGAGTTGTATGTGGTGGCACCTGCTGTCCCAGCTACATGGGATGAGGTGGCATCTGTCCCGGGGCATTCCTTTGCATCACCCCCATCGACTGAATGTGTGAGTTCAGACCAGGAACCATAGCTCATGGCCGTCCAACCCACACCCTCGTAGGCTGAGGCAGGAGGTGGCCTGAGCCCAGGGGTTGGAGACCAGCTTAGACGACATGGGCAGACCTCATCTCAGTGAGAAGTCCCAAAAATTGAGTCAGGCATAGTGGCCTCCGGAGTCCCGACTGCTCGGGGTCCAAGGGGGGAAGACCACCCTAGTCTCACAGGTCGAGGCCCTGGGAACCACAATTGGGCCACTAAGTCCCAGGCAGCCATTGGACACTATGGTGACAAAGAAGAATCCTCCTATGTGCATCACAGTGGGTGTCCATGGATCCCCATTAAAAGGTCCATGTGGGTAGGGGACGATGGAGTGATATGGAGAGGAAGAGACCCTAACCCAGGCCGAAGATGGCAGACAGGGCAACCCGAACGTGGGTTGGCCGTGTCATTGCCAGACCACCTTGATTGCTCTGTGCCCAATGGCAGCCCTAACTCGGGGTC
>NW_007209157.1:0-741 GCF_000164805.1 Carlito syrichta | reverse complement strand
TTGAAAAGCTCCTTCCCCGGGAAGATGCACATGCACACCAAGCCTCACAGAGGCCGTCTACGCTTATTCAGCAAGGCCAACGCGAGAGTGACTGCATTTCCTAGCCTAGAGAAACGCCAAGGGGTCAAATGTTTCAGGGCTCAAACAGAAGGCAAGCACTGCTTTTCTACAAGTGAGTGTGTAGCACTCATTTCACTCAGTCTGACACCATTGACATGCTCATTCCTACATGTGAAGTATCGACATAACATGCTCGGCTATGCTCATTCAAGCCGTACCTTGAGAATCGTGTATTACACCATACAGCACACAAGAATCAAACTACTGGAAAATACATCACAATGCAGTAAACATTTGACACAGCATTCCCCAAGCTGATGCACACTCACAGCCAGCAAGCCAAGCCTGTCAGCTCTTCCTCGTAAATGCCAATGGAAGAGCAATGGCTTTGGATAGGAGACGGACAGGTCAAATCAAAAACACTTTAGAATTCGGTGGGTGAACAAATCATGCTTTCCCAAAGATGACAGCGAACCGGTCATGTCGCTCAGTGTGGCACCATGGAGTTGTGCACTTTGTATACAGGAAACGTTGCATACAGCTCTGCTAGGCCTTTGCATTCAATGTAGGATAATACACGCTGAAAAACAGGGAGAATCAGGCGTCACGCCAAAGACCAAGCCACTGTAATACTTGTTGCCCCCCATTCAGTGACGTGCCGTTTGGAGGAATGTCTCCCAT
>NW_007209156.1:0-469 GCF_000164805.1 Carlito syrichta | reverse complement strand
CTCCCCAGGTTGAAACAAGAAGACATTGAGACTCTAGTCCAATAACAACCCAGGAATTTGACTCTGTCATAAGAAAACTACCCACCAAAAAAAGCCCTGAACCAGATGGCTTTCCAGCAGATTTTCTACAGAATGTCAGAATGTACAAGGAGGAGCTGATACCAATCCTACTGAAAGTATTCCAGGCAATTGAGAAAGATGGAAACGGCCACTGCACTCCAGTCTGGGTGACAGAGTGAGACTCCAACTCAAAAAAAAAAAGACATGAATAGACACTTCTCAAAATAAGATACATGAGCAGCCAAAAGTGCTGCTCATGTATCTTGAAAAAGACACTTGAAAAAGTACTCAACCACACTCATCATCAGAGAAATGCAGATCAAAACCACATTGATATGCCACCTAACAACTGTAAAAATGGCCAGTATAATGAAACAAAAACAACAGATGCTGGCGAGGATGTGAGGAA
>NW_007209155.1:0-504 GCF_000164805.1 Carlito syrichta | reverse complement strand
CAATCCCTCTCCCCCCCATAGTTGCCCAGTACCATCAGTCATTTTCTTATAGTATTGCATTGGATGTTCAAGGTCCATTATATGAGTGAGAACATGTGATATTCGGATCTTTGTTTCTGCGAGAGGTCACTCAGTATTATAGATTCTAGTTCCATCCAGGTTGCAGCGAAATTCATGATTTTGTTCTTTTTTATCGCTGCATAGTATTCCAACGTGTATATGTACCACATTTTTTAATCCAGTCCTCTTTTGATGGGCAGCATGGTTGTTTCCAGGTTCTTGCTATTGTGAACAACGCTGCGATAAACATACATGTGCAGGTATCTTTTTTATAGAGTGATTTGTGTTCTTCAGGGTATATTCCCAGTAGGGGGATTGCAGGGTCATATGGAAGGTCAATTTTTAGAGCTTTTAGGAATTGCCAAACTGCTTTCCACAGAGGTTGCACTAGTTTACACTCCCACCAACAGTGTAGAAGAATTCCCTTTTCACCACACCCTCTCC
>NW_007209154.1:0-641 GCF_000164805.1 Carlito syrichta | reverse complement strand
CTGCCTTATTTGTGTCGTCTGATACCACTTGCCTTATTAGTGTCTTATGATAACACTTGCCTTATTAGTGTTGTCTGATACTATTTTCCTTAATCATGTCATTTGATACTACTTGCCTTATTAGTGGATTATTATATACTTGCCTTATTAGCGTCTTATGATACTAATTGCCTTATTAGTTTCGTCTGATACTACTTCCCTTCTTAGTGTCATCTGATACTACTTGACTTATTAGTATCTTCTGATACTACTTATTTTAAGAGTGTCTTATGGTACTACTTACCTTATTATTGTCTTATGATACGTCTTTCCACATTAGTGTCATCTGATACTACTTGCCTTTTTATTGTCTTATGATACTACTTGCCTTATTAGTGTCATCTGAAACTACTTGTCTTATTAGTGTGTTCTGATACTACTTACATTTATTAGTGTCTTATGATACTACTCGCCTTTATTTAATGTCTTATGATACTACTTGCCTTCTTTAGTGTCATCTGATACTACTTGGCCTTATTTAGTGTCTTCTGATACTACTTTGCCTTATTAATTGTCCGTCTCATACTACTTTATCTTATTAATGTTTTCTGAATCTACTTGCCTTAATAGTGTCTTCTGATACTATATGCCTTATTATTGTC
>NW_007209153.1:0-3561 GCF_000164805.1 Carlito syrichta | reverse complement strand
CGTGTCTTAGGTTAGTAATTCGGATACTAAATGTCTTATTCTTGTCGTCGGATACTAATTGCCTTATTCGTTTTCTCGGACTCTAAATATCTTATTCGTGTTGTCGGATAGTAATTGTCTTATTCGTGTAATCAGATACTAATTGTGTCATTCATGTCGTCGGATATTAAATTTCATATTTGTGTCATCGGATAGTAATTGTCTTAGTCGTGTCGTCGAATACTAATTGTATTGTAAATATCTTCGGATTCTTATTCGGATA
The DNA here is from genome assembly GCF_000164805.1 of Carlito syrichta. NCBI lineage: Eukaryota > Metazoa > Chordata > Mammalia > Primates > Tarsiidae > Carlito > Carlito syrichta. The sequence continues at coordinate 3,299 of NW_007209153.1, read as the reverse complement.
CTAATTGCCTTATTCGTGTCATTGGATTCTAATTGTCTTATTCATGTCATTGGATACTAATCGTCTTATTCGTGTCAACGGATCCTAATTGTCTTATTCATGTCAACAGATACTAATTGTCTTATTCATGTCGCTGGTTACTCATCGTCTTTTTCATGTCGTCGTATACTAATTGTCTTATTCATGTCATCAGATATTAATTGTCTTATTCATGTTGTCGGACAGTAAAGGTCTTATTCTTGTCTCACATACTAATTATCTTATTCGTGTCGTGGATACTAAATGGTCTTATTCGTGTCGTCAGATACCAGTTCTCTTATTTGTGTCATCGGATACTAATTGTGTTTTTCGTGTTGTAGGATACTAATTGTATTATTCGTGTCGTTCGATAAGAAATTGTCTTATTCGTGTTGTTGGATACTCATTGACTTATTGGTGTTGCCGTATACTAATATGAATATTCGTGTCGTCGAAAACTAATTGTCTTATTTGTGTCGCCGGATACTAATTGTCTTATTCGTGTCTACGGATACTAATTGTCTTATTCGGGCCGTCAGATACTAATTTTCTTATTCGTGTCGCCGGATATTAATTGTGTTATTCTTGTCAGCAGATACTAATTGTTTTATTCGTGTCGCCGGACAGTAATTGTCTTATTCGTGTTGCCGTTTACTAATTGTCTTATTCGTGTCGTCAGATACTAACTGTCTTATACCTGTCGTCGGATACTAATTGTCTTATTCGTGTTGTCGGACACTGTCTTATTCCTGTCGCAGGATACTAATTGTCTTGCTCATGTCGCCGGATACTAATTGTCTTATTCTTGTCGCCGGATTCTAATTGTCTTATTCGTGTCGTTGGATACTGATTGTGTTATTCGTTTTGTCGGATACTGATTGTCTTATTCATTTTATCAATTACTGATTGTCTTATTCGTGTCATCAGATATTAAGTGTCTTATTGGTGTCGGCAGATACTAAATGTCTTATTCGTGTTGTCGGATACTAACTGTCTCATTTTTGACGTCGGATACTAAAGGTCTTATTCATGTAGCCGGATACTATTTGTCTTATTCTTGTCGTCGGATACTAATCCTCGTATTCGTGTCGTCGGATACTAATTGTCTTATTCGCGTCATCGAATACCAATTGTCTTATTAGTGTCACCAGATAATAATTTTCACATTCGTGTCGTCGGACACCAATTGTCTTATTCATGTCATCGGACGCCAATTGTCTTATTCGTGTCATCAGATACCAATTGTTTTATTCGTGTCGTCGGATACCAATTGTCTTATTTGTGTCATCGGATACCAATTGTCATGTTCGTGTCGTCAGATACCAATTTTCTTATTTGTGTAGTCGGATACCAAGTGTCTTATACGTGTCATCAGATACCAATTGTCTTATTCGTGTCTCCAGATACCAATTGTCTTATTCGTGTCTCCGGATGCCAATTGTCTTATTAGTCTCTTCGGATACTAATTCGGATACTAACTGTCTTATTACTGTCATCGGATACTAATTGCCTTATTCATGTCGTCGGATACTGTCTTATTCGTGTCATTGGACGAATTTTCTTATTGATGTCGTCGGATACTAATTGTCTTATTCGTGTTGTCGGATACTAATTGTCCTTTCCGTGTCTTCGAATACTAATTGACTTATCCGTGTCGTCAGATACTAATTGTCTTATTCTTGCCATCAGATACTAATGATCTTAATCGTGTCGTCGAATTCTAATGGTCCTATTCGTGTCGTTGGATACTAATTGTCTTATTCCTGTCATCGTATAGTAATTGTCTTATTCGTGTCGTTGGACTAATTTTCTTATTCCAGTCGTCGAATACTAATTGCTTTATTCGTGTCATCAGGTACTAATTGTCTTATTCGTGTTGCTAGATACTAATTTTCATATTCTTTTCATGGGATACTAAATGTCAAAATTCGTGTCGCCCAGATACTAATAGTCTAATTCCTGTCATCGGATAATAATTGTTTTTTTCGTGTTGTCAGATACTAATTGTCTTATTAGGTCTTTGAATACTAACTCGATACTAAATGTCTTATTTGTGTGTCGGATTCTAATTGCCTTATTCATGTCGTCGGATAGTAATTATCTTAATGGTGTCGTTGGATACTAATTGTTTTATTCGTGTCATGGGATACTAAGTGTCTTATTCCTGTCGTCGAATACTAATTTTCTTATTCGTGACGTCAGATACTAATTGTCTTATTCGTGTCGTCGGAAACTAATTGTCTTATTCGTGTCGTCGGACTAATTTTCTTATACGTGTCATTAGATAATAATTGTCTTATTCCTGTCATCCAAAACTGTCTTATTCGTGTCACCGGATACTAATTTTCGTATTTGTGTCATCGGATTATAATTCTTATTTGGGTCGTCGGAAAATAATTGTCTTATTCGTGTCGTCGAACACTAATTTTCATATTCGTGTCGTCGGATACTAATTGTCTTATTCGTGTCATCAAATACTAATAGTCTTATTCGTGTCGTCGGAGTAATTTTCTTACTCATGTCATCGGATACTTATTGCCTTATTTGTGTCGTTGGATACTAATTGTCTTATCCGTGTCGTCGGATACTAATTGACTTATCCTTGTCATCGGATGCTAATTGTCTTATTCCTGTCATCAGATACTAATGGTCTTATTCGTGTCGTCAATAACTAATGGTCTTATTCATGTCGTCGGATACTAATTGTCTTATTCCTGTCATCGGATAGTAATTGTCTTATTCGTGTCTTCGGACTAATTTTCTTATTTGTGTCGTCGAATACTAATTGTTTTATTCGTGTTGGCAGATACTAATTGGCTTATCCGTGTTGCCGGATTCTAATTGTCTTATTCTTTTCATTGGATAATAATTGTCTATTTTGTGTCGTCGGATACTAATTGTCTAATTCTCTTCGTCAGATACTAATTGTTTTATTCATGTTGTCGGATACTAATTGTCTTATTAGTGTCTTCGGAAACTAATTCGGATACTAAATGTCTTAGTGTCGTCAAATACTAATTTCCTTATTCGAGTCGTCAGGTATTAATTGTCTTAATCGTGTCATCGGATACTAATTGTCTTATTCGTGCCTTGGGATACTAACTGTCTTAATCCTGTCGTCGAATACTAATTTTCTTATTTGTGACGTCGTATACTAATTGTCTTATTCGTGTCATCGGATACTAATTGTCTTATTTATGTAGTCGGATACTAATTGTCTTATTCCGGTCGTTGGATACTAATTCTTATTCGTGTGCTCTGATACTAATTTTCTTATTCGT
>NW_007209152.1:0-699 GCF_000164805.1 Carlito syrichta | reverse complement strand
TCTCATTCCTGTCTCCAGATACCAAATGTCTGATTCGTGTCTACGGATACTCATTCTCTTATTCGTGTCGTCAGATACTAATTGTCTTATTCGTGTCTTAGGTTAGTAATTCGGATACTAAATGTCTTATTCTTGTCGTCGGATACTAATTGCCTTATTCGTTTTCTCGGACTCTAAATGTCTTATTCGTGTTGTCGGATAGTAATTGTCTTATTCGTGTAATCAGATACTAATTGTGTCATTCATGTCGTCGGATATTAAATTTCATATTTGTGTCATCGGATAGTAATTGTCTTAGTCGTGTCGTCGAATACTAATTGTATTGTAAATATCTTCGGATTCTTATTCGGATACTAATTGCCTTATTCGTGTCATTGGATTCTAATTGTCTTATTCATGTCATTGGATACTAATCGTCTTATTCGTGTCAACGGATCCTAATTGTCTTATTCATGTCCACAGATACTAATTGTCTTATTCATGTCGCTGGTTACTCATCGTCTTTTTCATGTCGTCGTATACTAATTGTCTTATTCATGTCATCAGATATTAATTGTCTTATTCATGTTGTCGGACAGTAAAGGTCTTATTCTTGTCTCACATACTAATTGTCTTATTCGTGTCGTGGATACTAAATGTCTTATTCGTGTCGTCAGATACCAGTTCTCTTATTTGTGTCATCGGATACTAATTGTGTTG
>NW_007209151.1:0-374 GCF_000164805.1 Carlito syrichta | reverse complement strand
CTAATTCGGATACTAACTGTCTTATTACTGTCATCGGATACTAATTGCCTTATTCATGTCGTCGGATACTGTCTTATTCGTGTCATTGGACGAATTTTCTTATTGATGTCGTCGGATACTAATTGTCTTATTCGTGTTGTCGGATACTAATTGTCCTTTCCGTGTCTTCGAATACTAATTGTCTTATCCGTGTCGTCAGATACTAATTGTCTTATTCTTGCCATCAGATACTAATGATCTTAATCGTGTCGTCGAATTCTAATGGTCCTATTCGTGTCGTTGGATACTAATTGTCTTATTCCTGTCATCGTATAGTAATTGTCTTATTCGTGTCGTGGACTAATTTTCTTATTCCAGTCGTCGAATACTAATTG
>NW_007209150.1:0-587 GCF_000164805.1 Carlito syrichta | reverse complement strand
TCATTCATAAGCGGGCCTTGAATATTAGTCACACTAGCACAAAGGTGAGATTGTCAGATGGTGGACACTGCTAGGGGAGTTATGGAGAAAGTAAGGAGGGGAGCACATAGCAACACCCTGGGTATCTGGTCCACTGTCAGGAGGACAGAGGACCAGCTAGAAACCCAAACTCCACCTGTGTGCAATTTACCTATATAGTAAATTCACACTTGGACTTTACAATTCTTAAATTTAAAAAATTTTAATTTTTTATTATAAAGATATGAGATACAATTCAGGGTTAGGAATATAAACATTGATAGAACTTTATTGATTTATGAGATTCACAAGTCATAGACAAAAAAGAGATACACTGGAGAAATACTGATAGATCATTTGAATGCTCAAATTGACTTAAATATTCCCAATCTCAGTGGAAAAGTTACTGCTGCTGGATTTACAACCCTTGTAAAATTTCACAGCCGGTTCAGTGGCTCAGCCTATAATCCCGCTCTTTGGGAGGCCGAGGTGAGTGGGTTGCCTGAGTCCGCGGGTTCGAGACTCGCCTGGGCAACTTGGCGAGACCTCATCTCTACAATAAACCAAAA
>NW_007209149.1:0-558 GCF_000164805.1 Carlito syrichta | reverse complement strand
CTGTTAGTTCAAACATAATCAATCATAATATTTTAAGGTTTAATAAGAATATAGTTAACTTTAGAAATGTCATTGTCTCCACTTTTTACTATCGAAGTTTTCGCCTTAGTACATTTACAATTTACATTTAGGTTTTAGAAGCTTTGCTGCTGCTAATCAACTTTATATATTAGAATTAAGAATTGGAAAACTTTCATAGAAATTAGGATAGACATATAAGACTTTGGAATAGCCATTTTGTTAAGAGATTGTAGTCTGTTGTTCCAAAAGGTGGCCCACCGTGGACCTTGGACTGGGCCACATCCTGTAGGGCCCAGTGTGGTCTTTGGACTGGGCCACATTCTTTAGGAAATTGGCTTAAGCTATAATTAAGAGCTTCCATAGCATTGTATAAGTGGTAGAGTTTAATTTAGTCGTCATGGGTATTGAGTGAGCTTTAGAAGTTATTGATTATCAGAACATCATTAGACTAGTAAGGATTGTTACACTGCTTTTGAAGAACATTAACTAGCAAAGGGAACAATGAGACAATCTTGGGGTTTGTTCCTCCTCACACCT
>NW_007209148.1:0-522 GCF_000164805.1 Carlito syrichta | reverse complement strand
CCCAAATGCAGACCTCTTGAGGTGAGCCTCTTTTTCATTTGGTGCTCACACTCCCTGTAAGCACCAAAGGGCCTTGGCATTTACAGAGAGTGGCCGTGAGGGCCCTGCAGGATGCCCCTGCTTTTATGGAGGGGAGAGAAAAAATACAAACACCCATGAAGTGAGAGAAGGGCTGTGAAGAAACACAAAAAATAGGTAGGAGCAAGTGGCCAGGTTGGGACTGGGTGCCATTTTTGGATGCGTTGATTGGAGAAGGTATCTCTGAGAAGGGGACATTCCAATTCATAGCTAAATGATGACATGAGGCAAGAGGAACTCGTATGATCTGGGGAAGTGCAGCCTGGGAAAAGCCCTGAAGAGGAGTGTGCTGAGAAGGTGTTTCCTGAACACTCTCGTCAGCAGAGAGAAGAGGGAGAGACTAGTAGGGTATGAAACTGGAGAGAGAGCAGAGTCCTTGGCCATGGCAAGAATGCTGAGTATCTAGAATATAGGGCTGGGGAGGCTTGATACATTGTGGGGACT
>NW_007209147.1:0-697 GCF_000164805.1 Carlito syrichta | reverse complement strand
GGGAATAGGAGGCAACCTTTATTTTTTCAATCCTTACATCATGAGGGTGGCTTACATATCTGCCATTTATATATATTTATATATATATGTATATATATGTAAATATATATGTGCACACACATATGTATATACACGCACACATATATATGCATATATTATGATTTCAACAATGTCGGCTACTGTAAAGTCACAAGAAAGAACCTAGCTCAATGTTTCACTGGTATTTTTAAACTTCAGTGGGAGAATAGAGGGTTTCTTACAATTGGTCAGTGCCCTGCTCCCCATGTTTAGCAATGGGGACTCAGGTGCTCTGTGTGAATGGGGGACCACTTCAGGATAGAGGGGGCAACTGAGCTGACAGCCTTAGAATGAGAGTAGGTTTCTACAGCACTGCAGTAAAAGGTTGGCTTGGATAATGATGTTGCAGGGGCACTGCTCAGTAGAGCAGAAGTCACTGGAGTTAGCGTGGTAAGAAGTCTTGTCAAAACACAGAACTGGGAGAAAGTGTCCCTGCTGTTGCCCGTCGGGTGTCCCAAACTTGGGCTAATGGGTAGTTTTCCAGTAAAAAGGATATTTTAGTGTTGGAGTGGCACTGAAGAAACAAAAAACATAGGTGGGCAGATGCAGGCTGATGACTTTTCAAGGTGCCACTGCACCGCATATAAATTTGGAATGGAGAAAACGGGAGTGCAGTCCT
>NW_007209146.1:0-652 GCF_000164805.1 Carlito syrichta | reverse complement strand
GATTGCTCAGAGCCCCAGAGTGTTGAAGCATTTCCAACTGGGCATTTAGAGACCTTCCAGACCTGTCACTTGTCTACTGCTTTTTGTTGCCTGGGGGATTCCAAGGGACCTGCCAGAGGGCCATGCTGTGTGGCTCGTCCTACCTTGACGGCCTCCATGAGAGGGAATGCAGGGTACCAGTATCCAAGAGTGCCCACTCCCCACCCAGATGTCTTCTGCTCCCTCTCTCTCTCCCCTTCATCTGTTTTTCTCTCCTGAATGTTGGATCCAGCCAGCATCCACCCCCACGGCTGAACTCAAGTATCTCTCTAGGGGCCTGAGCAAGTTTCACAGGATGCGCGTGAGTCTCACAGCCCAAGGGCTGTCCAAGAGGAATTTGGCCTTGCTACCACTCCGGACGTCGCCCTAGCAAGGACAAGGCCTTTCCCCACCCTCCCCCCACTGCTGATTCCACAAGAACACAACCAAGAGACACACGCTTCCTGTCATCCAGAAGTGGGTTTTATTCTAAGCCACGAGACAGCAAGACCAGTAGCATCAGCCCACACAGCTGCCTATGCAGCACACCCGTGCTTCGAGGGTGAGGGTAGGAGAGAAGTCAGGGTCTGGCAGGACACAGGCCAGACATGACAGGGAGGCTCACTGGAGGTGG
>NW_007209145.1:0-711 GCF_000164805.1 Carlito syrichta | reverse complement strand
CCTGCACTCCAGTCTGGGTAACAGATTGAGACTCCAACTCAAAAAAAAAAAAAATTCTGACTTAAAGTTTGTATGAAAATCTAAAAACCAACATGGTTACTTATAAATATTTCTAGATTTCTAAAACCAAATGACTCCTTTCTGTATACAATTATGGGAAAATTTCATTGCATCTGTGAGATCAACATCTCCCATGCACTCATTTACTACAGTAAATGCACAGCCTTTGAACTCTGGAGCAAATATATATGTAACAAGCTGTCTGTCATTGTTCACAGTGTCAGCTCTCTCTACTGGGTAGAAGCAATTTAGTTTCCAAGTATAGAAAATTGAGTTCTGCATGCAGTCTCATTATATGTTGTCTAGTTTAACCATGCCTATAGAAATAGACATTTTTACATTTCTTATTGTTACTTTATAGCCTTCCCCAACTACCCCCTCCTCTAGAAGAAAATAAACTCATGCAAGTTAAACTGAGTTAATAATTATAGCCACAGGGACCAGCATTTGAGCATTTATTATGTGTTCACCTATGCTATAAAGAGTTGAATGATTGTAATGTTATTTAACTTGCACAACTGCCCTGTGAGGTGAATAGTATCTACATTCCAAGTTAGGGTTAATTTTTCTCATGTTACAAGCAGTCTGGAGGTAACCTGACCATGCCTGTGTGGCAGTTTTATGAAATCATCAATATCCCAGGATCTTTCC
>NW_007209144.1:0-676 GCF_000164805.1 Carlito syrichta | reverse complement strand
CAATCAATTAGCAGATTCCATGACAAAATCGGTCATGTGCCCTCTCCTTGTAGATTATTTAGTCAATCAAGCTCAGCAATGTCATAAAATTCATCACTAAAATGCTGCTGCTTTAAGGCACCAGTTTCACATTCCAAGAGAAACAGCTAAGCAAATCATAAAAAATGTACTTTGTGTCCTACTTCTAATAACCCGCTCCCCTCAGGGATTAATCCCCACAGATTAAAACCTAAGGTTTTGGGGCAAATGAATGTTACTCCTTCTACATGTGACAGTGGATACATTTTCCCATGTAATTTTAGCCTCGCCCAGAACTGGGGAAGCCTATAAAGGTGTAGTCCAACATTTGTCCTTTTGTTTTACACAGTTGGATATTCCAACACATTAAAAACTGATAATGCAACTGCTTATGCATCCAAAGCTTTTCAGTCGTTTTACACCCATTTTGGCATCTTTCATTCTACAGGAATTCCATATAATCCTCATGGTCAAGTTATAGTCGAGAACCCACCAAACATTAAAATATCAAACAATTACATTGCAGGAAGGAGAATTCAAATATAGTTCTCCCCATCATATCGTAAATAACTCCATGTTTTTAATTAATCATTTCAATTTGAACTGTCAAGAACATTCAACTATAAGTCTTTGGACTCCTGAAAAAACTGTTAAACCA
>NW_007209143.1:0-751 GCF_000164805.1 Carlito syrichta | reverse complement strand
TAAAGTCATTGTTTTATTAGAATAGAATGAGAAATTATGGTGTTATGATTTTAAAAATCATACGATAATGATAATTATAAGATTTAATGATAAGGTATTAGCTTAATAGGATATAGCATAGTATTAAAGGCCAATCATTAGATTATATAAAAATTAAAGTTTAGACATAGGAAATTCACTAAGTCATGGTTAGGTTTTTTAGTTTAAGAATAAGTTTTAATTGTTATAGAATTACAGGGCACTATGTTGAGTCATAATAGGTTAATGGAATAAATAAAAATTAAGTCATTTAAGTAAACTTACAGATTATAGTGTTAAGTTGATAATATCAACTGTTAAAAAAATATTTGGAGTCAGTGAACTTGGATTGAACCTAGAGTTAACTCAGAAAAGTTTTTTGTATTAATCAGAGTTTAGAACAAAGAGTATAATATGAATGATTTATTGAACACTATGGAAGACATTTTGAACAATTGAAATTGTGCACCTGTGACCTTGATGTGAGTTTTGTGAAGCACGTCAGGCATCATGGAGTTCGGATTGTTTGCTCAAAACTTGCAAGTCTCATGATGGTCTTGTGATGCATGGTTTGTAAAGCACGGAACTTGTACGCCCCCAGCAAGTGATTATCACACTGCTGGAGGGTATAGAAAATGGTATATAAGTTGGAAAAGGTTTGAATAAAATTGGTTTCAGTTTTGATCAGAATGTTCCCAGAAGAGGAGCATCAGAGTGGTCTTCTCGCCGTCTC
>NW_007209142.1:0-460 GCF_000164805.1 Carlito syrichta | reverse complement strand
CCATACTCCGTGACTCACAGACATCAACTCTCGGCCCTGAGAGGCTGAGGTGGGAGGATGTCTGAGGTCTGGGGTCAGAGACCAGCCAGGGTGATGTGGCCACACCTCGTCTCAGTGAGAGGACCCCAAAATCATGTCGAGCAGGGTGGCCATGGAGTCTAGGCTGTTCAGGGGCTGAGGCAAGAGGGCCCCCTGAGCCCCACAGGTCGAGACCCCGGTAGCCATGATCAGGGTGCCACACCCTAGCCCAACTGACGGAGACTCCAGTGACAAAAATTATTCCTCCGACGTGCATCACGATGGGCATCCACTGCTACCCAGGGAAAGGTCCACTTTGGCATGGGACAATGGAGTTATCAGGAGAGGAAGGGACTTTTCTCTCACCTGAAGATGGCAGACAGGGCGACCAGAATGTGGGCTGGCCGCGGTGTTGCTGGACTCCCTTGATCACTTTGTGCCC
>NW_007209141.1:0-670 GCF_000164805.1 Carlito syrichta | reverse complement strand
AGAATACTATCTACTTTTAGTTAATGAATCTTATCATAAAGCAAAAAAATGATAGTTTTAGTTCAAAGTCCGAAATGACAGTCCTTGAAATGTCTCAAGAAAGCTTTCAAGTGCACGTTTCTCCATGTGTCAGGAGTTTTTCTCTCTGGGGCTTTTATGACCTTCAAAGCTTCATAATCGCCTTTCTTGTCCAGGCGTCTTCATTACTTTTCTCTTATTCTGCAGTGTTTATTTCTAAAGAGAACTCAAAAGAAGCTTTCAGTGATGTTTCACAGGCCCCCATGGTTGCTTTCTGTCTTTAGTTAATTATCATAAAAGTGTCCAATTAGTATATTATGAATTCAGTGAAAACACACTCTATAAATGTTAACTTAGAATTTTAACTATTGAATTAAGTAAAAACCTTAACAGTTAATCTTCATCCTAAATCTGTGAAAACAGTGTTATAAATCACCTACATAACACCTAGATAAGTGTTAGAACTTACAATGGATTCATAATGAACTTACTATAAACTTGTTCTTCTAAAAAATCTTATGTCTGAACACTAAACTACATAATTCAAAATCAAATAGAGTGAATATACTTGTATCATTTTTACTCAACCAATATCTAGTAACTTATAACCAAGTGAAAGAAAGCATTTTTGTTGTGCTTCAGAGTTTAACCA
>NW_007209140.1:0-742 GCF_000164805.1 Carlito syrichta | reverse complement strand
CGTTATCGATAATGGTCATTCTGACTGGAGTTAGGTGGTATCTCAGTGTAATTTTAATTGGCATCTCCTTGATGATTAGTGAGGTTGAACGTTTCTTCATATGAACATATTCAGTAAATGGTGCTGAGATACTGGCTGAGCACATGCAGAAGATTGAAACAAGGCCCCTATCTATCCCCATACACAAAAATTAACTCTAAATGGATCAGAGACCTAAATGTAAAACCTCAAACCTAAGAACCTTAGAAAGTGCAGGACACACCCTTATGGAAATTGGAACTGGCATTCAATTCCTGAACAAAACCTGAAATGCACAGGCCATAAGAGATTAGACAAATGGGACCTCATTGAACTGACAAGCTTCTGCAAAGCCAAAGAAACCATCAAGAGAGCAGGGAGACAGCCCATACACTGGGAAAAATAATTTGGCAACTCCACGTCTGACAAAGGCCTAACATCTTGAGTCTACAAGGAACTCAAACGTGCTGAAAAGAAAAAAAAAACAAACAACCCCATTACAAAGTGGGCAAAAGATATGAACACACTTCTCAAAAGAAGACATATGACCAGCCAACAGGCTCTATTTCTAATACCATCACATTGGGATTTAGAATTTCAACATATAAAGCTTCAGAGAGACACGAACGATTCAGTCCATTGCACCAGATGATTCCAAAATTTCAATCCAAACTGCGCCCTTAACTCCAGACTCACATTTAACATCCACTTCACAACTCTATGG
>NW_007209139.1:0-707 GCF_000164805.1 Carlito syrichta | reverse complement strand
CACAATAAAACCACTCCTCTCTATTATCTCTGATGAGGAGAGAGTATCCTTCCACTTGTCCCAGGAATTGACTTTAGTGTGTACCATATTTATTCTGTGAGGACTTCCTTAGTCCCTGGCAAGAAGGCTTGCTCTAAAAATGTCAGTATCTATTGCATCTGGTGTTCACCCTCTTGTTGGTAACCATCAGTACTTATTTTAGCAAGGGTTATAATCTCAGTGCTTTAGGGCAGTAAGGACTCTTTCCTAATTTGTAAGTGGGTATACCTCGGTTTGGAGACAACCCAAGCTGATCCTCAGATAAAATATGCAAGCTGCTGGTGGGGATCAGCTCCAGCTGTGGATCTGGAAGTGGTGATGAGAAACATTTTCGAGCTCTTGCCCAATAATCATTTAGTTTTAAATTCTGCAGCTTGGTGAGTAGCAGCTACAGAAGAGTGCCTTAAAAATAACTTTAAATTTTATCTTCTTTTTTAAATAGAAGATGTTTTCATGGAGATTCTTAGCATGGCAATTATTCTTCACATATCACAAAGGTCTCCAGTGATGTGTCAAGAGACTCTTTCTCACCCCAGTGGTTTCTTATCCATAATGTTGGGTCTTCACAGTTCTGTATCAGCCTTTGGGCAAGTGATGGCTCTTAATCTGAACTGACACAAGGAAAACTCAGAAATACCACCAAGCCAGACAGAGCTGCTGCCCTGTAA
>NW_007209138.1:0-824 GCF_000164805.1 Carlito syrichta | reverse complement strand
CTGGGATTACAGGCTGAGCCTCCATCTCAGTTTCCACTGGCACAGTTTAGCTGGTCCTATGCAGGGCTGTGATACAGGTGTCAATCAGGGCTGGGCTTTTCTCTGGGGGCTCAACTGGAGAAAAGTGGAGCACTTATTTCCTTGTGGTTACAAAATCGAGGGGCTCAGATTTTTGCTGGCTGTTGGTCAGAGGTAGTTCTCGGCTCCCTGCTATGTGGCCCTCTCCATAGGACCCTCATAATATGCCAACTTCCTTCTTCAAAATCAGCAAGGCATACCTTTACATGATGTATTCACATGCATTTCATCATCTTAACAGTGTTCCATTGGGTAGAAGCTTCCATAGGCCTGCCCCCATCCAGAGAAGGATATCCCAAAATTGGGTAAACCCCAGGATGCAGGACAGTGAGGCCACCTGAGTGTCTCTCTGCCATACCTTCCTTGAATCTATGAATACCTACTAGAACACCTGGAGCAGCTAGAGCTAATTTTAACCACATTTTCCCATCACAGAACTGAATTCCTTCCAAATTTTACAAAGTGAAAAAAAATTCCCTGTAGTTTGATCAACGATTTTCTCTTGTCACATCACAAACTCGTATTTTTATTCTAATATACTTTTCCTGCACATATTAAAATCCTCAGTCTGCAGAATTTACACATTTTTAATTTTTGATTTTTTGACAAACAAAAGTGAATGTATCAGAGATTCTGATTAGGAGACAGCCAAACAGCAAATATTTATTGAGCACATGCCAAAATCTCTGCAAAAGTATCCCAGAAAACAGAGGAGAGGACTTAAAGAAGGCTTCTGCCTCAAGAGT
>NW_007209137.1:0-714 GCF_000164805.1 Carlito syrichta | reverse complement strand
GGCTTTGACGACTTCAAAGAGAGCCACACAATGGGTCATATGACATACACAGTGCACATGGGGGATGCTTCACCAACTTCTATGCACTATGGATGGGACCAACAAATGATTACCAACCGGGGGACATTCACAGAGCCAAGGCTAAATATGAAGTTGTTCGCTGTTAGAACGATAATACTACTAGATGCCCACTGTTAGATGGATTCTCCAAGAGATGGAGAATAACCTTGCCCATATTCAGTTATCAGTAGAGTGTAACAGAAGACCAAAATTTGGAGCTACAGTTAGATGGTGTTTTCTTGTTCTACCTCCTCCCACTCTGTGCTTCCCTATCACACTCAGTTACAACTTCCTAAACCATAACTCTGAATCAGTTTATTCAGGAGATCCACTTTGCAACTGGAATCAATTGGAACTTCCTTACCTGTGGCTCTAAGGTCCTATTTGACTTGCTACCCACTGTTCTCTCAGGCTCTGTCATGTCATACTCCCCATCACATTGTTCTCTTAAGTCCCATGGGAGTGCTCTCAGTGTACAACATGCTAACCTCTTCTAAACATCAGAGTTTTCACGTGTCTTAGTCTGTTCTGTGTAGTTGTAACAGTGTCTGAGAATGCATAATTTCTAAAGAACAGAAATGCATCTCTTGCAGTTCTGGATGTTGGAAAGTCTATAATCAATTTGCCAGCAGGTTTCATGTCTGGCATAGACCT
>NW_007209136.1:0-685 GCF_000164805.1 Carlito syrichta | reverse complement strand
CATTGTTGCAGGAGTTCCCAAGGATCCCTTGCCAGGTTCTGCTGGCTTTCCTCTCTGAGGTGAGAAACGTGGCACAGGCAGGTCGACCCTCTGACTCGGCAACAAGGACCTTCTACTAAGTACCTGAAAGATGGTGGATCGGCAGGGACACATCTCATCCACAGACATTTCTTCCCCCAATCCCAATTTTCCTGGCTCTAAATTCAGTTGTCCTGTGAATACACAATGCGCAGTTGAGAATCTGTTTACAATTCTGAACTTTTTGGAGACAGGGTCTGGCTCTGTGGCCCAGGCTTGGGCCTGGAGACACTACCGCCATTAACAACCAGCTTCGAAATCACAAGCTCAGACGATCCTCCCACCTCAACCTCTGGAGTTGCCAGCACAATGGGCACCTCAACCCCAGAGTGCCAAGATGGGTTCTCCCTGTGTGGTCCAGGTGGGCTTTGGGCTCCTGGTCTCCAACAATCCTCCCTCCTTGGACTCCCAGCACACTAGAATTCCAGGTATGGGCCACCGCACCAGGACTTCTGGTTCATTTTTCACGAAGGTTCATGGCCGGGCTTAGAACTCAGCCTCATCATCCCAGCCCTTTGGGAGGCAGATTCCAGTGGCTGACCTGAGCCCGTGGACCAAGACCAACCCAGGCACCTCGGCGAGACTTCGTCTCTACCATCCATCCCAA
>NW_007209135.1:0-402 GCF_000164805.1 Carlito syrichta | reverse complement strand
GGTGCTGGGATTCCAGGCATGTGCTGCCATGCCTGACCTTCAGATTCATTTTCGATGAAGGATTGAGGCAAGGCTACGGGACTCTTCTCACCATCCCAGCACATTCGGAGTCTGTGGTCAGCGGCTGGCCAAAGACTGCAAGTCTGAGAAGTGTCCAGGCCACTCGACAAGACCTCAGCTGTACACTCCATCCCAAATGAGCTGGGCGTGGTGGCGCTCTCATGCTGTTCCATCTCCTCAGAAGTCCGGGGTGTAGGTTTACTGGAGTCAGGCCAGCTAAGGCTGCCATGCCCGGGAGCAAGCCACCGCCCTCCAGCCTGTAGGATGGAGTGAGACTCTGACTCAAAAAACAAAAGAAAGAAAAGAAGAGTATCCATTTGTGTATGGGGTTGGGGTCATCAT
>NW_007209134.1:0-719 GCF_000164805.1 Carlito syrichta | reverse complement strand
CAAGATAACCTGTAGGAATTTGGGGATTGAGGGCTCGAGTAACCCAGATTCCTTATTCCTTCTTAGCAAAGGTTCATGTATTTGCCTTTATATAAGGACTCCCTTTCCCCAGATACATGCTAAAAATACCCTCATTCATGTTTAGCCTATAGCAAGACGACCTGAAATATTTCGAGATAGAGGACATGAGGAAGGCAGATTCCTTATTCTTACTTAACAATAGGCAGTTAAGTTTCCTGTATATGAGGACTCCCATTACCCAGATTCCTACTTCAAAAACCTGATTCGTAGTTACCTCTTATGCAGACAGCCTGTAGTTTTGGGGATTGAGGACTCATGTAAACAAGATTCCTTATACTTCTTAAGCAATATGACGGGTAGTTTCTTGTATATGATGACTCCCATTACTCAGCTTCCCGCTACACTCGGCAGGATGCCGAGACAGTTCCTGGTGACCGAGTATTCCAGTTGTTTGAATATCAAGAGAAAGACTCCCATAATGTTCTTTGGGAACTGGAATAAAAGATTCCTGTTTACCCTTCAGAAGACCTTGCCTAAAATGTGGAATCTTCAAAACCCAACATTCCAAATCTGACCTGCCCGCCCACATGAATTTTCTGTAGTTTGAGGTCACCTGCATCGAGGGATTTTGTACCAATATGCCTTTTAATTCTGGGAAATATGATTAAGGTCGTAGATATTCCTAGGACACAAAAGGG
>NW_007209133.1:0-764 GCF_000164805.1 Carlito syrichta | reverse complement strand
TAATATCTGCATGCTAATTGCTGCAAAACATTTGGGGAGCTCGAAGCCCTGTTTCTTTTTTGTCCCCTAGCTGACACCCTGGAAAGCTTTTAGATTGGGGACGTGTACCATAAAGATTCTTTATTCGTACTTAGTTGGAGGCCGTGTAGTGTCCTGTATGTGAGAACTCTCTTTCCCTACATTCCTGTTTCAAAACCCTGATTTTTGTTTAGCCCTTAGTAAGACGCCATATAGATTTTTTGATAGAGGAACCGTGGAAAACAGATTTCTTCTTTTTTCTTAGCAAGAGGCCATGTAGTTCCCTGTATATGAGGATTGTATTACCCACATTCATGCCTCGAATCTCTGATTCTTTATCCGTCAGCAAGATGCCCTTTAGATTTACAGAACTGAGGACTCATATAACTCGGATTCCTTATTTTTAGCAACAGCCATGCAGCTTCCTGTATATGAGTACTCCTGTTTACAGATACATTCGTCAAAAGCTTGATTCCTGTTTAATCTTAAAAAGACGCCGTGTACGTTTTGGGAGATTGAGAAAGCATGTCACTCACATTCCTTATTCTTTCTTAGGAAAAGTTAGTGCAGTTGCCTGTAAATGAGGATTTCATTTCCCTAGTTTTATGCTTCAAAAACCCAAATTCGAGTTTAACCCTTAGAAAGACACCCTGAAGTTTTTTTTAGGGATGGGAGGACACGTGTAGACCAGATTCCTTACTCTCCTATAGCAATAGACAGTGCAGTTTCCTGAATATGAGGACTCC
>NW_007209132.1:0-573 GCF_000164805.1 Carlito syrichta | reverse complement strand
CTTCTCATCTGACTTTGGTCTGCTAGTTTTGGCATTGAAGATCTTCGATCCCTCAATTAATCATTGCAATGGTCATTGCCAAGGGCTGGTTTTTAGTGTACCATTCCTTCGTGTATTAGACTGACATTCTTCTCTGAGGAAGAGCTTTTCCTTCTCCCCTATTAATTTATTTGCTCATTTGTTTACAAATGCCAGTATAGACTCATGGCTTTCTGTATTGGAGCTTAGTTGATTACTTCTGCTGTTCACTTTGGTGCCAGGTTTGACCAGCCTGCCCTGTGTCTCACATGTTCCCACTAGTGTCTGAGCACTTCCTGCCTCTCTGAACAGGATGCTCCAGCTTCACCCTGCAGTTTTCTTACCTTAGAGTCAGGCATGTCCCCAAAGAGCCCTGGCTTGGAGTCAGGCATGTCCCCAGAGAGCCCTGGCTTCTTCCAAGGGAGGGTGACAATTCAAAATTGCCATCTCGGTACCAAGTGTGCTGTTGATGCTAAAGGCCACCCAGATGCCAGAGCACTGAAGCGTGGCAGCTCCACACCTGTTTCATCAGAGGGACTGGGAGAGTGTGTGTGT
>NW_007209131.1:0-575 GCF_000164805.1 Carlito syrichta | reverse complement strand
GTAGGGAGGATTGCCTGAGCCCAGCAGGTAGAGTCCGTTTTATCTGTGAGCATGCTCTTGCACTCTGGCCTGGGCAACAGAGAGGGATTCCGACTCCAAATAATCATAATCACCACCACCACCACCAGCAGAAGCCCTACTATCTAGCCCGAGGTGTCACCCTCAGGGATAGGAGAGAAAAAGGCACTTTCCAGCCTGTTGGTTCTGGGAGGTTTCAAAAGTGGCCACCAGGCATGTCTGCCCCACACCTTTGGCCACATGCTCCCACTGGCCTGCTTCCACCCTCCACACTCATGCCCCACAGCAGAGAAACGTGTGAGCTCATGGAACAGACAGCCCCGAGTTAGGGCACCCATGGTGCACAGAGCAATCAAAGCGGTTGGGCCACACCACGGCCAGCCCAGGTTCCTGTAGCCCATTCTGCCACCTTCGGGTGGGGGGAGGTACCCATCCTCTCCCTATCACACCATCATCCCCCCTCCAAGCAGACCTTTCCCTGGGGAGCTGTGGACGCCCATCATAATGTACATGGGAGGCCTCATTTTGGGGGCTAGAGTCTCCGTCTGATGAGCTGG
>NW_007209130.1:0-731 GCF_000164805.1 Carlito syrichta | reverse complement strand
CAGGATTCTGGGGAACTGGAGTCCTCATATACAGGACATTACATGGCCCATCGGTAAACAAGAAGAAGGAATCTGTGATACACGAGTGCACAATCTGAAAAATTCCCAGGGTGTCTTGCTGCGGTATAAACAAGAATCAAGGTTTCGAGCTCATCTCATGTTTCGGAGATATTTGGCTTGTGGATATTATGAATCAGTCATTTCAGGACTCCAGAAACATTCTGGTCCTCTTGAGAGTTTTAATCGGATATCTGGTAGTTCAAGTCCATTAGCTTCCTCAGGACAATTAATGTCAGTTTCCCGGAAAAAAGTATCATCTTGCTGTATTTGGATGTAACTTTGTTCTTAACATGAAATTGGTAATCCTTAAATTTCCTTTTGTACTTTATTTGGAGAGGGGTCGAGGGTTTTGCAGTTTGCAAATATTTAGTATGAATTGTTAAATTGTAACCAGGACCCATGCATTCCATGTCCCTAGGAAACATCTGGGCATCTGCATTTTTGTACACAGAGGTTTAGAATTCATATGGACAGGAAAATTCAGGGCATTTGCTAAGAAAGGAAAGGGAATCCGGTTCTTGGAGTTCTTAATCGCCTCAGTCTACAGTCTCTTGATAAGGATTAATCAGCATTCTGGGCTTCTCTGTCACCATATTTTTAGTGTGTCTTTTGAAAAGGGACCAGGAATCTTGGGTTCCAATTCCTCAGGAACTAAATGGGAGTCTTTCTCT
>NW_007209129.1:0-572 GCF_000164805.1 Carlito syrichta | reverse complement strand
CATGTCATTAAGAAAAGTGTCAGAACAAGCAAAGGTGGGCAACTTAAGTTCACAGAGGAAGTGGGGGATTTCCAAGTTTCTACAAAAGGACAGCTGCACCATCATTATACTTTGAAACAAGGAATTTGGGACACACATGATCCAGGATGCAAGAACCAGAAGTCCACAGAACCTGGGGTTCATGATGACCATGTAGCGCAGGGGGCAACAGATGGCCACATACCGGTCATAGGCCATAATGGTCAGAAGAATGCTGTCTAACCCTGTAAAGAGTAAGAAAAAGAACACCTGGGTAATGCATCCTGCATAGGTTATGTCTTTACTCTGAGTCTGGATATTCACCAGCATCTTTGGGACAGTGGCAGAGACTAAACAAATGTCTGCAAAGGACAGATTGGAGAAGAAGAAGTGCACAGGGGTGTGGAGGTGGGAGTCTGAGATTGTGGCCAGATGATGAGCAGGTTCCCAAGCACAGTGATCAGGTACACAGACAAGAACAGCCCAAAGAGGGAAGGTTGCAATTCTGGTCCCTCTATAATTCCTAGAAAATGAATATTCTGCAGTTAAGAAGT
>NW_007209128.1:0-721 GCF_000164805.1 Carlito syrichta | reverse complement strand
CTTTGTGGGGTACCTGTGTTTTGCATGATTTCATTCATGATGGATTTTCCTTTCTGTTTGCTTCATTGCCCAGTAAGAGAGAGAAGAGTTTGCACTTCTGTTTGCTCAACCCCCAATTCTTCCCTTGTTAGACTCTCCAAGGTCTTTTCAATTTTGAAGTTGGGTTGGAAAGGCGAAGCTGTGCTGTCCTTTTGTAGTTTTGATATTTGAATAAAGTGTATTGGGGGTTGCTACTATTCAAAAGTTGCTTTCAGATCACAAAGTTCACTGACTGGGGTGTGGGTCCCCTAGGACCCACTTTTCACCTCCTCACAATTTGTCCATGTGATGTGGACATATATATACCACGTGGGTACAAAATAACATAACAGGAAGACAAAGAGTTGAAAAAAGAGAAGGGAGAAGAAAAGACAATGAAGACTAGTAGAGAATGAAAAACAAACAAATCAACAAGCAGACAAACACACCAATGAAAAAGGAAGATAAAAACCTAAATCTGTGACTACGAAGACACTTTCATACTCATATATACCCTTATGCAAAAAAAGAAGAAAGAGATGAAAAAACAAAGAAAATACATACACATATCAAAATATATAGAGAGAGCAAGGTAAAAATAATAATAAATATAAATTAAAAAAATGAGTAAAAATATAAAACTTTTGAAATCCTTGAGTGCCCTCTTGTGGCGGTTTCTGAAACTTCAGGTTTATTTTTGCTG
>NW_007209127.1:0-676 GCF_000164805.1 Carlito syrichta | reverse complement strand
GATATAATTGACCTTCACCTTGTCCTTCCTGCAGGTATAATTTGAATCTGAGTTTATATTTTTCTTTCTGTTATTTGACTAAAGCTATTGATGCTAACATATTGATATTGTCACCAAGTCCCTCAGGGCCTCTCATCACCTCAGTGAATGGGTTTCCAAATCTTTTCCAGTTAAATGCCTTTGTTGTCACATCTTATTAGAGGCTCTCCCCTTAGCTTCCAGTCTGTTTTTATCTCAGAGTAAGTTCACATTCATTCTAGACTATGCACTACCTCTAGCCCATGATACTGCCACAGTCAGGTCTCCACTTTGATGTCAGTCTTTTGCATATAAACCTGCTTCCTGCTATCAGTTTTGGTTTACGTAGAGTTCCTTTATTTGTATGAACCAGCATTCCCCAAAGCTGCATTGGATTTAGTGGAAATACTTGGAGGCTCTTATGATGAAAAGCAGACTTAGGACAATGTGAGTAGAAGTTGAAAGTATGAAGTCATCACTTACCTAAGCAATGATGCAATTTTTTTCTTTCTACCTCTGTCATTCTCTCTGCCCCATCCCAATCTTTGGTTTCCCATTTCTGCTTCTCTCTACATGACTACCCTTTCTGTGCTTTATTTTTTTTCAAATAGCCTTCCTTACCTACAAGTATCTTGACTGTTTTAAAGAATGTATTTTT
>NW_007209126.1:0-456 GCF_000164805.1 Carlito syrichta | reverse complement strand
CCTCACATACACATTCACACACAAAGGAAAAATAGTTTAAAAATAGATGAACTAACAAAGTCAAGAAATTTAAAAAAATTAAATTGAAATTTTTTTTAAAAACTGCCCTCTTGTGGCAGGCTCTATAATTGTCCCTCTAATCAGGTCTCTCTTGCAGTGCCACCTCTTTCAATCTCTCCTCAGAGTCTGAAGCAGGGAAGGAGGAGGAACAGTGGAGGTGGGTGGGGTTGCAGTCCTCTCCTCCCTCTCTGGTATGGTCAGGGAGATATCTTCCAGTGGAGAGGTGCAGGATTGTCTCTTCCCCAGGTATGTACTCACAGGGGTGCCCCAGCCAGACCTATCCTGGAATGGAATTTTCCTATTACAACCGATGTTCAGGCTCTGCTGAGTTTGTCCCTCTCTGTTGTGGCCCAGCTGTGTGGGTCTGATGTTCAGAGGATTTCCAGGGAGGAGGAG
>NW_007209125.1:0-734 GCF_000164805.1 Carlito syrichta | reverse complement strand
GAATGCAAGCAATAGTCATAGTATAAAGTGGACACCATTAAGACTTGGGCTGCACATAAACCATTGATATGTACTCTAACATTGAAAATATGGATTGAGAATGAAAACAGAAATACGGCTTCAGTAAAAATATGGAGATTCAAACTCTAGTCTTTATTTCAGGAAATATGTTTGAGTCTTCATAGAAAGTATTGTTGCCTTCACAAAACATTGAGTGCCTAATTGTTAACCAATGGGAATAATAAAATATGGTTTCTCCAAAAACTTCACCAGTAGCAGCATTCTTTTGTACTACTGATAATACTTTAAAGTTAGTTATTTGGCAAACTGTATGGCTCTATTATTACTGTTTTTGTGATTTATTGTAGTATTGACTTTTCTTTAAGAGTTATGTCCACAGATTAATGCTATGGATTTGAATGTTAGTCTGAGTAACATAATCTTCTATCATACAGTCTGTTGCATGCAGGCCCTCTATAATACGAGTTCCACATTACCTAGGCTCTTGCCAGTTTAAAAACAAGACAAGCTGACTGTGGAAATATTTAATGGAAAAATATTAACTGCACAGGGAATTGAATGAAAAATTAAATACCTGAGAGCAAGGGCAGTTTCTGGGTTCTCAGTGACAAATTTGTGAACTCTTCATATATTTATGGAATAACTGGGTGACCGGTGTTACTCAGCTTGACAATTTCAAGAAAAGTTATGATGAAACACTTTAAAAATATGAG
>NW_007209124.1:0-798 GCF_000164805.1 Carlito syrichta | reverse complement strand
TTATGCACAAGTAAAAATAATTTTGAGTTGGGTATATTATCAAAAGTCTAGGAATGCAAGCAATAGTCATAGTATAAAGTGGACACCATAAGACTTGGGCTGCACATAACCATTTGATATGTACTCTAACATTGAAAATATGGATTGAGAATGAAAACAGAAATACGGCTTCAGTAAAAATATGGAGATTCAAACTCTAGTCTTTATTTCAGGAAATATGTTTGAGTCTTCATAGAAAGCATTGTTGCCTTCACAAAACATTGAGTGCCTAATTGTTAACCAATGGGAATAATAAAATATGGTTTCTCCAAAAACTTCACCAGTAGCAGCATTCTTTTGTACTACTGATAATACTTTAAAGTTAGTTATTTGGCAAACTGTATGGCTCTATTATTACTGTTTTTGTGATTTATTGTAGTATTGACTTTTCTTTAAGAGTTATGTCCACAGATTAATGCTATGGATTTGAATGTTAGTCTGAGTAACATAATCTTCTGTCATACAGTCTGTTGCATGCAGGCCCTCTATAATACGAGTTCCACATTACCTAGGCTCTTGCCAGTTTAAAAACAAGACAAGCTGACTGTGGAAATATTTAATGGAAAAATATTAACTGCACAGGGAATTGAATGAAAAATTAAATACCTGAGAGCAAGGGCAGTTTCTGGGTTCTCAGTGACAAATTTGTGGACTCTTCATATAATTATGGAATAACTGGGTGACCGGTGTTACTCAGCTTGACAATTTCAAGAAAAGTTATGATGAAACACTTTAAAAATATGAGATGTGATACTAAGA
>NW_007209123.1:0-756 GCF_000164805.1 Carlito syrichta | reverse complement strand
TAAAAAAGGGTTATAGAATTTGTCAGTCACGGATTAGGTTATTCTTTGTTATGACATTTTAAGATTATCATAGGAAAAAGGTTTAAAAGCAATCATGGATTAAGTTGTCATTGATTAAGGTTTCTGGTGGGTGGGGGACGCCCATCCCACACCTGACTTTGTGCATAAAAGACTCGTTGTAATTCCGAATAGCACATATCACTTCTGCACTACACTGGAGTCCAGTCACTATCTCTCTCTCTCTCTCTCTCTCTCTCTCTCTCTAACTTTCTCTCTTTCTTCTTCCACCCAATTGCCAATGCCGTCTCCAACTTTGAGGTACACTGAACCCAGCTGGACCTGGAATCCAGCAAGAAATTCCCATGTAGAGAATATGCCTGGAGAAACTCAAATCATTTTACCGAAAAGACACCTGCACAAGTATGTTTTTGCAGCTCTAATAACAATTGCAAAAAACATGGTATCTACCATGTAGCTCATCAAAGCTGGAATGGATAAAATAACTGTGGTATATATACAGTGGAATATTATGCAGCCATAAAACAGGACAGATATAAGGATTTTGCAGAATGTTTGATGGATATGAGGTATGTCATTTTCAGTGATTTATCACAGAAACAAAGAAGAGAGTTCCATATGTTCTCAATCATGAGCTGAACTTGATCACTTAAAATGCTGTAAGAATGTGATTGGTAGACATGGAAAACTGTTTGGGGAAGGAGTGAAAATGGCAGTGGAGGGATACTGCTAAGGAAG
>NW_007209122.1:0-711 GCF_000164805.1 Carlito syrichta | reverse complement strand
CACTCCGAGACCACTAGGATGTGTTCAGGAGCTGTTGACACCATTTTTCTCCTCCTTTTACCATGCAGCACAAGCAACCTAAAGGAACTCTGCTGGCCTAAGCTAAAGGCTTTGTGACTGTGACAGGCATGGCTCACTCTAGAAACCCATTGTTCCTGTTTCCAATAAGCTGTGGTTTCAGCTTAGGTATTAGATATAATTCATACTCAGGTCACATTTGGGAGCTTTTTATACGGTACAAGCCTCTTTATGAGATTTAAAAGTATATTTGTAGAATTAGTATATACTTACAGAGACCTGTTTTCAGCTATTCAATGGTATAGATGACTATCTAGAGTTATCAGAAATGGCCCAGCACAAAGTTTGGGCTGGGCCACATTCCTGAGGGCCCAGTGTGTACTTTGGACTGGGCTGCATTCTTTTAGGCCGGATTTAGCTATAATTAGTGTAGGGTATTTCTACGTATTATAGAAATTGAATTTATTTTATTCATAGAAAGTATTGTAGAATAGGTCTTGCTAACGTCAGGGAATCATATTAGTTCAAGCATGATCAATCATGATATTTTGAGGTTTAATAAGAATACAGTTAACTTTAGAAATTTCATTGCCTCCATTTTCTACTATTGTGGTTTTTGCCTTAGTACATTTACAGTTTATATTTGGATTTTATTTTTAGAAGCTTTGTTGCTGATGATCAGCTTTATATATT
>NW_007209121.1:0-440 GCF_000164805.1 Carlito syrichta | reverse complement strand
GCATCATCACATATCACAGTGTAATAAATATCATCCCCAACAAGATTCCCCCAAACACACAAAGACATGGACATTAAATAACATGCTGCTGAATGACTTTTGGATCAACAAGGAAGTCAAGACAGAAATAAAAAGATTCCTGGAAACAAATGAAAACAAAGACACAGCTTATCAGAATCCCTGGGATACCATGAAAGCAAGAGGAAAATTTATAGCAATGCACACACACATCAAGAAAACAGAAAAATCACAAGTAAACAGCTCAGTGTCACACCTAAGGATGCTGGAAAGGCAAGATCACCAAAATTCTAACTTCAGCAGGAGAATCCAGATCACCAAGATAAAAATCACAATTGCAGGATATTGAAGACAAAATGTTCATAGAAAGGATCAACAAGGTCCTTTGGTTATTTGAAAGGATAAATAAGATTGACAGACCC
>NW_007209120.1:0-559 GCF_000164805.1 Carlito syrichta | reverse complement strand
AACAAAGAATTTCCCATCAGAAACCGTTTTATTAAGAGGGTCAAACCACGAAAAAAAAAAAAAAAAGTCCCTAAACAGCCTCTGAAGGCACTAGGTCTCCCTGGGCATTTGAGCAAACGCACAGGGGTGATTGTCCAGCAATGTGTCACAGAAATCTATAAAAGCGCTTCAGCGAAACCAATCTGTGGGCTTCCAGGCGCCGCGGGATTGTCACAAAGTCAGCACGACCAGCTGGCAACTGCACGAAGGATTCGCCGCCAAAGAGACTGGCAGAGTCGGGTATTGGCCGCCCGGGTCTCAGGGAGGTCGATGGCGGGCAGCGCCTCGGTGATCAGAGGTGCCAGGCTCCAACCATGTGTTCCCGGAGTGCGAGGAGCCGGGCTAGGGGGGGCTCTGGGATTGGCATCCGTTGGGCTCCCGATGAGCGGCTCCAGTTTCTGCCTCTCTTCCTGTAATGACCTGCGTGTCGTCGGATCTGAGGTTGAGAGCTCTGCGGCTGAGGCCTCCCCGTCTAGCCTAGAGGGGTCAAAGCCCGGCGGCCAGGGCCCACAATCCTCGG
>NW_007209119.1:0-732 GCF_000164805.1 Carlito syrichta | reverse complement strand
CAGGAGCTGAAGGCCCATTCCCTCTTCCCTTCTTTGTTTATTTGGCATGACCCACTAGCAGGGACTTTGATGATCTAAGCATGAAGTTCTGAGAGCATGACAGGCATGGCTGACTCTAGGGATCCATTGTTCCCATTTCTCACAGACTGCAGTTTAACTTAACACAGTTCAAACTCAGGCCATATTTGGGAGACTTTATATGGTACAAACTTCATTATAATATTTAAAAGTATATTTGAAGAAGTAGTATATACATTTAGTGACCTGCTTCCAACTTTAGATAGTATAGATGGTTATCTAGAGTTACTAGAAATGGACTAGCACGAACTTTGGACTGGGCCACATTCTTAAGGGTCCAGCGTCCACTTTGGACAGTGCTGCATTCTTTTAAACAGGTTTTTAGCTACAGTTAGTGTAGAGTTTTTCTACTTATTATAGAAGCTGAATTTATTTTACTCATAGAAAATGTTGTAGAATAGGTCATGCTACGTCAGGGAATTATGTTAGTCCAAGCATGATCAAACATGATATTTTGAGGTTTTATAAGAATACAGTTAACTTTAGAAATTTCATTGTTTCCACTATCTACTAATTGCAGTTTTGGCTTTAGTGCAATTACAGTTTGTATTTGGGTTTTATTTTAGAAGCTTTATTGCTGATGCTCAGATTTATATATTAGGATTGGGAATTAGAAACTTTATAGAAATTAGGATAGATACATAGGATTTTAGA
>NW_007209118.1:0-645 GCF_000164805.1 Carlito syrichta | reverse complement strand
CAAGTCAGACCCAATCCTTCTCACTTTGTGCTGAGCACTTGGTTTATACCCTTTACAGTAGCACTTAATGCAATGATTTATTTCCAGCAATGACATTTGCAGATGTTTCTCCCCCAATACATTATTGCTCCTTGATAAACAAAGGGAAAACACACTAGTAATTTTTTTTCATTATGGGTCCTTGTGTCCATCACTCTCCTAAAACTGCTTTCTCAAAGATCACGTCCAATATTCTCTCAGTAGCTAACGCCAATATACTTGTTTTGGCTCATCCTTGCTCTCTTGAAACTAGTTAATGTTGCTGCTTCCCTTCCTTTCCCTTCCTATCTCACTTTTGCTTACCCCACACTCTAACCTACAGATGGTTTGGGGGTCGTCAGATGTGCCCGTAACCACAGATCTAAATATATTTAAATGTAATACATTTAAATACATTAATGATTTACTTAAAATCATCAATGCTACCTGTGACTAAGATTGCTAATTGGCTCCCCAAATTCATTATTTCCTTTATTCACAGGAACAGAACTTCAATTTCCATCTGGGCACATTGCCACTCCATTAAAAGAGTACACGTCCCAATTCCCCTTACAACTAGATCAGGCAATGAGACTAAATTTCTAGCCAGTGAGATGACAGTGGAAG
>NW_007209117.1:0-554 GCF_000164805.1 Carlito syrichta | reverse complement strand
GAATTATCCGTAGGATCTGTAATGACAGATTTAGCGTATCCATGGAGCAAGTAGCTGTGAAAATGTAGGGACCCAGAGTCCCAGATTGGTGATTAAACCTTATCAAGAGGCCCTGCAGATTCCGGAAAATGAGAACTCCTAGAACCCGATTTCCTTTTAATTCTCAGTAAGATGCCCTGATTTTTTCTATCAATTTGGATTCCAATTTCAGTATTTCAAAAGACCGATGCCCAGAAGTTTCCTAGCGACGTGGATTCCATGATTCCTGGTTAACATTAAAAGTACATAGTAAACATTTGGCAAGTGTAAAAACCTTTGCAAAATAAAAAGAGACACGGAAGGGGAAAGTTTACAGGGTTCACCTTAAGATGAGAGTTACATCCAAATATGGAAAGAAGATTCTATTTGTCCTGGAATCTGGCCTTAGTTGTTTCAAAGAATCTAACGGAATTGGAGTGCCCAATACCCATTTACAACTCTTAAGAGGACCAGAATCTTGCTGGAGTCCTGAAATGACCGATTCATAATATCCAAATGCTAAATTGCTCCTAAAT
>NW_007209116.1:0-509 GCF_000164805.1 Carlito syrichta | reverse complement strand
ACCTCGTGTACCAGTAAACACACCTTGTTTTAAGCTCTTATTGAACAAGGATCAAGCTGGTTGCCAGTACTATCTGGTAATGCTAACTTCCTAAGCTACTAAATCACCAACGTCACCAAGCACCAAGTAGGGGTAGTACCCATGGCAACCCCAAGGAGAGGAAAATGTGATAGGAAATGTTGGAAAAAGTGTTATAGGAGAGACTGGAAGCCTTCTACCGACACCTTATTGGACTGTTGGGAATTGGGATCAGCCTGGAAGCCTTCAGGTAAAACCAAGGTGTAGGCTTTGCCAGATGTACTCAATTACTCTAGAACTTTTTCCAATTCCATGAGAACTAGACCTCCATGAAAAGAAACTGGATCACAACAGGGCCACCATTATCAAAACCTGAGATTTATGGGGGATTGTCCAAGTCCTCTCCAGCAAGCTTGTCCTCTGTACATTGTAGACTGGCAGCCTTGCTATTGTCTTTCAAATGGCTAGTAGTGCCCCAGTAATTGGTTCTT
>NW_007209115.1:0-508 GCF_000164805.1 Carlito syrichta | reverse complement strand
AAAAGTAGAGTAATACCTTTGAAGAAGATTGTGGTGGTTCTATAGGAGCAAGATATTGACCTACCATGTGACCCAATAGTTCCTCTGTAGAGAAAATACCTGCAGGAACTCAAGTCATTTTATTGAAAAGATACGCGTACAAGTATGTGTTTTGCAGCTCTAATCACAATTCCAAAAAACATGGTACCAACCATTTTGCCCATCAAAGCTGGAATGGATAAAGTAAATTTGATATATAGACAGTGGAATATTATACAGCCATTAAAAAGGACAGATATAAGGATTTTGCAGAACGTTTGATGGACATGAGGTAGGTCATATTCAGTGATTTATCACAGAAACAAAGAAGAGAGTTCCATATGTTCTCATTCATGAGCTGAACTTGATCACCTAGAGTGCTGTAAAAAAGTGATGGTTTGTTGTGGAAAACTCTTTAGGGGGAAGGGTGAGAATGGCAGTGGAGTGATACTGTTAAGAAACCGAAGGCCATACCTCATCAACCAGGGAC